>NC_086445.1:235694791-235817291 GCF_028390025.1 Pseudophryne corroboree | reverse complement strand
CATCATCCCGCTGTCGGATTCTCGCGAGATTCGGATTCTATATAAGCAGCCGCGCGTCGCCGCCATTTTCACACGTGCATTGAGATTGATAGGGAGAGGACGTGGCTGGCGTCCTCTCCGTTTATATAGTTATATACTACACAGTTGATCTGATTGCTTAGCTTATTGTGGGGAGGATTGGGGAGCAGCTGTTAGGAGGAGTACAGTGCAGAGTTTTGCTAATAGTGACCACCAGTTTTTTATCTGTTCTCTGCCTGAAAAAAACGCTCCATACCATATCTGTGCTCAGTGTGCTGCATGATATATCTGTGCTGAGTGCTCTCACTGCTTAATTGTGGGGACTGGGGAGCAGCTATAGCAGGAGTACAGTGCACAGTTTTGCTGACAGTGACCACCAGTATACGTTTGTCTGCCTGAAAAATACTCCTGTGGTGTCTTTTTTTTTTTATACTATAAACGCAGTCTGCTGACAGTGTCCACCAGGTCCATTATACTGTATATAGCAGTACGGTAGGCCACTGCTGTACCTACCTCTGTGTCGTCACTCGTCGTCCATAAGTATACTATCCATCCATCTACATTGTATACCTGTGGTGTCTTTTTTTTATACTATAAACGCAGTCTGCTGACAGTATCCACCAGGTCTATTATACTGTATATAGCAGTACGGTAGGCCACTGCTGTTCCTACCTCTGTGTCGTCACTCGTCGTCCATAAGTATACTATCCATCCATCCACATTGTATACATGTGGTGTCTTTTTTTTTTATACTATAAACGCAGTCTGCTGACAGTGTCCACCAGGTCCATTATACTGTATATAGCAGTACGGTAGGCCACTGCTGTACCTACCTCTGTGTCGTCACTCGTCGTCCATAAGTATACTATCCATCCATCTACATTGTATACCTGTGGTGTCTTTTTTTCTTTATACTATAAACGCAGTCTGCTGACAGTGTCCACCAGGTCCATTATACTGTATATAGCAGTATGGTAGGCCACTGCTGTACCTACCTCTGTGTCGTCACTCGTCGTCCATAAGTATACTATCCATCCATCTACATTGTATACCTGTGGTGTCTTTTTTTTTATACTATAAACGCAGTCTACTGACAGTGTCCACCAGGTCCATTATACTGTATATAGCAGTACGGTAGGCCACTGCTGTACCTACCTCTGTGTCGTCACTCGTCGTCCATAAGTATACTATCCATCCATCTACATTGTATACCTGTGGTGTCTTTTTTTTTATACTATAAACGCAGTCTGCTGACAGTGTCCACCAGGTCTATTATACTGTATATAGCAGTACGGTAGGCCACTGCTGTACCTACCTCTGTGTCGTCACTCGTCATCCATAAGTATACTATCCATCCATCTACATTGTATACCTGTGGTGTCTTTTTTTCTTTATACTATAAACGCAGTCTGCTGACAGTGTCCACCAGGTCCATTATACTGTATATAGCAGTACGGTAGGCCACTGCTGTACCTACCTCTGTGTCGTCACTCGTCGTCCATAAGTATACTATCCTCCATCTACATTGTATACCTGTGGTGTCTTTTTTTTTTATACTATAAACGCAGTCTGCTGACAGTGTCCACCAGGTCCATTATACTGTATATAGCAGTATGGTAGGCCACTGCTGTACCTACCTCTGTGTCGTCAAGTATACTATCCATCCATACCTGTGGTGCATTTCAGTTTTGCACAGTTTGCTGACCAGCAGTATATAATATATAGCAGTACGGTACAGTAGGCCACTGCTGTACCTACCTCTGTGTCGTCAAGTATACTATCCATTAGTGATGAGCGGGTTCGGTTTCCGAGAAACCGAACCCCCCCGAACTTCACCCTTTTTAGACGGGTCCGAGGCATACTCGGATTCTCCCGTATGGCTCGGTTAACCCGAGCGCGCCCGAACGTCATCATCCCGCTGTCGGATTCTCGCGAGATTCGGATTCTACATAAGCAGCCGCGCGTCGCCGCCATTTTCACACGTGCATTGAGATTGATAGGGAGAGGACGTGGCTGGCGTCCTCTCCGTTTATATAGTTATATACTACACAGTTGATCTGATTGCTTAGCTTATTGTGGGGAGGATTGGGGAGCAGCTGTTAGGAGGAGTACAGTGCAGAGTTTTGCTAATAGTGACCACCAGTTTTTTATCTGTTCTCTGCCTGAAAAAAACGCTCCATACCATATCTGTGCTCAGTGTGCTGCATGATATATCTGTGCTGAGTGCTCACACTGCTTAATTGTGGGGACTTGGGAGCAGCTATAGCAGGAGTACAGTGCACAGTTTTGCTGACAGTGACCACCAGTATACGTTTGTCTGCCTGAAAAACACTCCTGTGGTGTCTTTTTTTTTTATACTATAAACGCAGTCTGCTGACAGTGTCCACCAGGTCCATTATACTGTATATAGCAGTACGGTAGGCCACTGCTGTACCTACCTCTGTGTCGTCACTCGTCGTCCATAAGTATACTATCCACCCATCTACATTGTATACCTGTGGTGTCTTTTTTTTTTATACTATAAACGCAGTCTGCTGACAGTATACACCAGGTCCATTATACTGTATATAGCAGTACGGTAGGCCACTGCTGTACCTACCTCTGTGTCGTTACTCGTCGTCCATAAGTATACTATCCATCCATCCACATTGTATACATGTGGTGTCTTTTTTTTTTATACTATAAACGCAGTCTGCTGACAGTGTCCACCAGGTCCATTATACTGTATATAGCAGTACGGTAGGCCACTGCTGTACCTACCTCTGTGTCGTCACTCGTCGTCCATAAGTATACTATCCATCCATCTACATTGTATACCTGTGGTGTCTTTTTTTCTTTATACTATAAACGCAGTCTGCTGACAGTGTCCACCAGGTCCATTATACTGTATATAGCAGTACGGTAGGCCACTGCTGTACCTACCTCTGTGTCGTCACTTGTCGTCCATAAGTATACTATCCATCCATCTACATTGTATACCTGTGGTGTCTTTTTTTTATACTATAAACGCAGTCTGCTGACAGTGTCCACCAGGTCCATTATACTGTATATAGCAGTACGGTAGGCCACTGCTGTACCTACCTCTGTGTCGTCACTCGTCGTCCATAAGTATACTATCCATCCATCTACATTGTATACCTGTGGTGTCTTTTTTTCTTTATACTATAAACGCAGTCTGCTGACAGTGTCCACCAGGTCCATTATACTGTATATAGCAGTATGGTAGGCCACTGCTGTACCTACCTCTGTGTCGTCACTCGTCGTCCATAAGTATACTATCCATCCATCTACATTGTATACCTGTGGTGTCTTTTTTTTTATACTATAAACGCAGTTTGCTGACAGTGTCCACCAGGTCCATTATACTGTATATAGCAGTACGGTAGGCCACTGCTGTACCTACCTCTGTGTCGTCACTCGTCGTCCATAAGTATACTATCCATCCATCTACATTGTATACCTGTGGTGTCTTTTTTTTTTATACTATAAACGCAGTCTGCTCACAGTGTCCACCAGGTCCATTATACTGTATATAGCAGTACGGTAGGCCACTGCTGTACCTACCTCTGTGTCATCACTCGTCGTCCATAAGTATACTATCCATCCATCTACATTGTATACCTGTGGTGTCTTTTTTTTTTATACTATAAATGCAGTCTGCTGACAGTGTCCACCAGGTCCATTATACTGTATATAGCAGTACGGTAGGCCACTGCTGTACCTACCTCTGTGTCGTCACTCGTCGTCCATAAGTATACTATCCATCCACATTGTATACATGTGGTGTCTTTTTTTTATACTATAAACGCAGTCTGCTGACAGTGTCCACCAGGTCCATTATACTGTATATAGCAGTATGGTAGGCCACTGCTGTACCTACCTCTGTGTCGTCACTCGTCGTCCATAAGTATACTATCCATCCATCTACATTGTATACCTGTGGTGTCTTTTTTTCTTTGTACTATAAACGCAGTCTGCTGACAGTGTCCACCAGGTCCATTATACTGTATATAGCAGTACGGTAGGCCATTGCTGTACCTACCTCTGTGTCGTCACTCGTCGTCCATAAGTATACTATCCATCCATCCATCTGCATTGTATACCTGTGGTGTCTTTTTTTTTAATACTATAAACGCAGTCTGCTGACAGTGTCCACCAGGTCCATTATACTGTATATAGCAGTACGGTAGGCCACTGCTGTACCTACCTCTGTGTCGTCACTCGTCGTCCATAAGTATACTATCCATCCATCTACATTGTATACCTGTGGTGTCTTTTTTTCTTTATACTATAAACGCAGTCTGCTGACAGTGTCCACCAGGTCCATTATACTGTATATAGCAGTACGGTAGGCCACTGCTTTACCTACCTCTGTGTCGTCACTCGTCGTCCATAAGTATACTATCCATCCATCTACATTGTATACCTGTGGTGTCTTTTTTTTTTATACTATAAACGCAGTCTGCTGACAGTGTCCACCAGGTCCATTATACTGTATATAGCAGTACGGTAGGCCACTGCTGTACCTACCTCTGTGTCGTCACTCGTCGTCCATAAGTATACTATCCATCCATCTACATTGTATACCTGTGGTGTCTTTTTTTCTTTATACTATAAACGCAGTCTGCTGACAGTGTCCACCAGGTCCATTATACTGTATATAGCAGTACGGTAGGCCACTGCTGTACCTACCTCTGTGTCGTCACTCATTGTCCATAAGTATACTATCCATCCATCTACATTGAATACCTGTGGTGTCTTTTTTTTATACTATAAACGCAGTCTTCTGACAGTGTCCACCAGGTCCATTATACTGTATATAGCAGTACGGTAGGCCACTGCTGTACCTACCTCTGTGTCGTCACTCGTCGTCCATAAGTATACTATCCATCCATCTACATTGTATACCTGTAGTGTCTTTTTTTCTTTATACTATAAACGCAGTCTGCTGACAGTGTCCACCAGGTCCATTATACTGTATATAGCAGTACGGTAGGCCACTGCTGTACCTACCTCTGTGTCGTCACTCGTCGTCCATAAGTATACTATCCATCCATCTACATTGTATACCTGTGGTGTCTTTTTTTCTTTATACTATAAACGCAGTCTGCTGACAGTGTCCACCAGGTCCATTATACTGTATATAGCAGTACGGTAGGCCACTGCTGTACCTACGTCTGTGTCGTCACTCGTTGTCCATAAGTGTACTATCCATCCATCTACATTGTATACCTGTGGTGTCTTTTTTTTTAATACTATAAACACAGTCTGCTGACAGTGTCCACCAGGTCCATTATACTGTATATAGCAGTACGGTAGGCCACTGCTGTACCTACCTCTGTGTCATCACTCGTCGTCCATAAGTATACTATCCATCCATCTACATTGTATACCTGTGGTGTCTTTTTTTCTTTATACTATAAACGCAGTCTGCTGACAGTGTCCACCAGGTCCATTATACTGTATATAGCAGTACGGTAGGCCACTGCTGTACCTACCTCTGTGTCGTCACTCGTCGTCCATAAGTATACTATCCATCCATCCACATTGTATACATGTGGTGTCTTTTTTTTTTATACTATAAACGCAGTCTGCTGACAGTGTCCACCAGGTCCATTATACTGTATATAGCAGTACGGTAGGCCACTGCTGTACCTACCTCTGTGTCGTCACTCGTCGTCCATAAGTATACTATCCATCCATCTACATTGTATACCTGTGGTGTCTTTTTTTCTTTATACTATAAACGCAGTCTGCTGACAGTGTCCACCAGGTCCATTATACTGTATATAGCAGTATGGTAGGCCACTGCTGTACCTACCTCTGTGTCGTCACTCGTCGTCCATAAGTATACTATCCATCCATCTACATTGTATACCTGTGGTGTCTTTTTTTTTATACTATAAACGCAGTCTGCTGACAGTGTCCACCAGGTCCATTATACTGTATATAGCAGTACGGTAGGCCACTGCTGTACCTACCTCTGTGTCGTCACTCGTCGTCCATAAGTATACTATCCATCCATCTACATTGTATACCTGTGGTGTCTTTTTTTCTTTATACTATAAACGCAGTCTGCTGACAGTGTCCACCAGGTCCATTATACTGTATATAGCAGTACGGTAGGCCACTGCTGTACCTACCTCTGTGTCGTCACTCGTCGTCCATAAGTATACTATCCATCCATCTACATTGTATACCTGTGGTGTCTTTTTTTTTATACTATAAACGCAGTCTGCTGACAGTGTCCACCAGGTCCATTATACTGTATATAGCAGTACGGTAGGCCACTGCTGTACCTACCTCTGTGTCGTCACTCGTCATCCATAAGTATACTATCCATCCATCTACATTGTATACCTGTGGTGTCTTTTTTTCTTTATACTATAAACGCAGTCTGCTGACAGTGTCCACCAGGTCCATTATACTGTATATAGCAGTACGGTAGGCCACTGCTGTACCTACCTCTGTGTCGTCACTCGTCGTCCATAAGTATACTATCCTCCATCTACATTGTATACCTGTGGTGTCTTTTTTTTTATACTATAAACGCAGTCTGCTGACAGTGTCCACCAGGTCCATTATACTGTATATAGCAGTACGGTAGGCCACTGCTGTACCTACCTCTGTGTCGTCAAGTATACTATCCATCCATACCTGTGGTGCATTTCAGTTTTGCACAGTTTGCTGACCAGCAGTATATAATATATAGCAGTACGGTACAGTAGGCCACTGCTGTACCTACCTCTGTGTCGTCAAGTATACTATCCATTAGTGATGAGCGGGTTCGGTTTCCGAGAAACCGAACCCCCCCGAACTTCACCCTTTTTAGACGGGTCCGAGGCATACTCGGATTCTCCCGTATGGCTCGGTTAACCCGAGCGCGCCCGAACGTCATCATCCCGCTGTCGGATTCTCGCGAGATTCGGATTCTATATAAGCAGCCGCGCGTCGCCGCCATTTTCACACGTGCATTGAGATTGATAGGGAGAGGACGTGGCTGGCGTCCTCTCCGTTTATATAGTTATATACTACACAGTTGATCTGATTGCTTAGCTTATTGTGGGGAGGATTGGGGAGCAGCTGTTAGGAGGAGTACAGTGCAGAGTTTTGCTAATAGTGACCACCAGTTTTTTATCTGTTCTCTGCCTGAAAAAAACGCTCCATACCATATCTGTGCTCAGTGTGCTGCATGATATATCTGTGCTGAGTGCTCACACTGCTTAATTGTGGGGACTTGGGAGCAGCTATAGCAGGAGTACAGTGCACAGTTTTGCTGACAGTGACCACCAGTATACGTTTGTCTGCCTGAAAAACACTCCTGTGGTGTCTTTTTTTTTTAATACTATAAACGCAGTCTGCTGACAGTATCCACCAGGTCCATTATACTGTATATAGCAGTACGGTAGGCCACTGCTGTACCTACCTCTGTGTCGTCACTCGTCGTCCATAAGTATACTATCCATCCATCTACATTGTATACCTGTGGTGTCTTTTTTTTATACTATAAACGCAGTCTGCTGACAGTGTCCACCAGGTCCATTATACTGTATATAGCAGTACGGTAGGCCACTGCTGTACCTACCTCTGTGTCGTCACTCGTCGTCCATAAGTATACTATCCATCCATCTACATTGTATACCTGTGGTGTCTTTTTTTCTTTATACTATAAACGCAGTCTGCTGACAGTGTCCACCAGGTCCATTATACTGTATATAGCAGTATGGTAGGCCACTGCTGTACCTACCTCTGTGTCGTCACTCGTCGTCCATAAGTATACTATCCATCCATCTACATTGTATACCTGTGGTGTCTTTTTTTTTATACTATAAACGCAGTTTGCTGACAGTGTCCACCAGGTCCATTATACTGTATATAGCAGTACGGTAGGCCACTGCTGTACCTACCTCTGTGTCATCACTCGTCGTCCATAAGTATACTATCCATCCATCTACATTGTATACCTGTGGTGTCTTTTTTTTTTATACTATAAACGCAGTCTGCTGACAGTGTCCACCAGGTCCATTATACTGTATATAGCAGTATGGTAGGCCACTGCTGTACCTACCTCTGTGTCGTCACTCGTCGTCCATGAGTATACTATCCATCCATCTACATTGTATACCTGTGGTGTCTTTTTTTCTTTATACTATAAACGCAGTCTGCTGACAGTGTCCACCAGGTCCATTATACTGTATATAGCAGTACGGTAGGCCATTGCTGTACCTACCTCTGTGTCGTCACTCGTCGTCCATAAGTATACTATCCATCCATCCATCTGCATTGTATACCTGTGGTGTCTTTTTTTTTTTAATACTATAAACGCAGTCTGCTGACAGTGTCCACCAGGTCCATTATACTGTATATAGCAGTACGGTAGGCCACTGCTGTACCTACCTCTGTGTCGTCACTCGTCGTCCATAAGTATACTATCCATCCATCTACATTGTATACCTGTGGTGTCTTTTTTTCTTTATACTATAAACGCAGTCTGCTGACAGTGTCCACCAGGTCCATTATACTGTATATAGCAGTACGGTAGGCCACTGCTTTACCTACCTCTGTGTCGTCACTCGTCGTCCATAAGTATACTATCCATCCATCTACATTGTATACCTGTGGTGTCTTTTTTTTTAATACTATAAACGCAGTCTGCTGACAGTGTCCACCAGGTCCATTATACTGTATATAGCAGTACGGTAGGCCACTGCTGTACCTACCTCTGTGTCGTCACTCGTCGTCCATAAGTATACTATCCATCCATCTACATTGTATACCTGTGGTGTCTTTTTTTCTTTATACTATAAACGCAGTCTGCTGACAGTGTCCACCAGGTCCATTATACTGTATATAGCAGTACGGTAGGCCACTGCTGTACCTACCTCTGTGTCGTCACTCGTCGTCCATAAGTATACTATCCATCCATCTACATTGTATACCTGTGGTGTCTTTTTTTTTTATACTATAAACGCAGTCTGCTGACAGTGTCCACCAGGTCCATTATACTGTATATAGCAGTACGGTAGGCCACTGCTGTACCTACCTCTGTGTCGTCACTCGTCGTCCATAAGTATACTATCCATCCATCTACATTGTATACCTGTGGTGTCTTTTTTTCTTTATACTATAAACGCAGTCTGCTGACAGTGTCCACCAGGTCCATTATACTGTATATAGCAGTACGGTAGGCCACTGCTGTACCTACCTCTGTGTCGTCACTCGTTGTCCATAAGTATACTATCCATCCATCTACATTGAATACCTGTGGTGTCTTTTTTTATACTATAAACGCAGTCTTCTGACAGTGTCCACCAGGTCCATTATACTGTATATAGCAGTACGGTAGGCCACTGCTGTACCTACCTCTGTGTCGTCACTCGTCGTCCATAAGTATACTATCCATCCATCTACATTGTATACCTGTAGTGTCTTTTTTTCTTTATACTATAAACGCAGTCTGCTGACAGTGTCCACCAGGTCCATTATACTGTATATAGCAGTACGGTAGGCCACTGCTGTACCTACCTCTGTGTCGTCACTCATCGTCCATAAGTATACTATCCATCCATCTACATTGTATACCTGTGGTGTCTTTTTTTCTTTATACTATAAACGCAGTCTGCTGACAGTGTCCACCAGGTCCATTATACTGTATATAGCAGTACGGTAGGCCACTGCTGTACCTACCTCTGTGTCGTCACTCGTCGTCCATAAGTATACTATCCATCCACATTGTATACATGTGGTGTCTTTTTTTTTATACTATAAACGCAGTCTGCTGACAGTGTCCACCAGGTCCATTATACTGTATATAGCAGTATGGTAGGCCACTGCTGTACCTACCTCTGTGTCGTCACTCGTCGTCCATAAGTATACTATCCATCCATCTACATTGTATACCTGTGGTGTCTTTTTTTCTTTATACTATAAACGCAGTCTGCTGACAGTGTCCACCAGGTCCATTATACTGTATATAGCAGTACGGTAGGCCATTGCTGTACCTACCTCTGTGTCGTCACTCGTCGTCCATAAGTATACTATCCATCCATCCATCTGCATTGTATACTGTATATAGCAGTACGGTAGGCCACTGCTGTACCTACCTCTGTGTCGTCACTCGTCGTCCATAAGTATACTATCCATCCATCTACATTGTATACCTGTGGTGTCTTTTTTTTTATACTATAAATGCAGTCTGCTGACAGTGTCCACCAGGTCCATTATACTGTATATAGCAGTACGGTAGGCCACTGCTGTACCTACCTCTGTGTCGTCACTCGTCGTCCATAAGTATACTATCCATCCATCTACATTGTATACCTGTGGTGTCTTTTTTTCTTTATACTATAAACGCAGTCTGCTGACAGTGTCCACCAGGTCCATTATACTGTATATAGCAGTACGGTAGGCCACTGCTGTACCTACCTCTGTGTCGTCACTCGTCGTCCATAAGTATACTATCCATCCATCTACATTGTATACCTGTGGTGTCTTTTTTTTTTATACTATAAACACAGTCTGCTGACAGTGTCCACCAGGTCCATTATACTGTATATAGCAGTACGGTAGGCCACTGCTGTACCTACCTCTGTGTCGTCACTCGTCGTCCATAAGTATACTATCCATCCATCTACATTGTATACCTGTGGTGTCTTTTTTTCTTTATACTATAAACGCAGTCTGCTGACAGTGTCCACCAGGTCCATTATACTGTATATAGCAGTACGGTAGGCCACTGCTGTACCTACCTCTGTGTCGTCACTCGTCGTCCATAAGTATACTATCCATCCATCTACATTGAATACCTGTGGTGTCTTTTTTTTATACTATAAACGCAGTCTTCTGACAGTGTCCACCAGGTCCATTATACTGTATATAGCAGTACGGTAGGCCACTGCTGTACCTACCTCTGTGTCGTCACTCGTCGTCCATAAGTATACTATCCATCCATCTACATTGTATACCTGTGGTGTCTTTTTTTCTTTATACTATAAACGCAGTCTGCTGACAGTGTCCACCAGGTCCATAATACTGTATATAGCAGTACGGTAGGCCACTGCTGTACCTACCTCTGTGTCGTCACTCGTCGTCCATAAGTATACTATCCATCCATCTACATTGTATACCTGTAGTGTCTTTTTTTCTTTATACTATAAACGCAGTCTGCTGACAGTGTCCACCAGGTCCATTATACTGTATATAGCAGTACGGTAGGCCACTGCTGTACCTACCTCTGTGTCGTCACTCGTCGTCCATAAGTATACTATCCATCCATCTACATTGTATACCTGTGGTGTCTTTTTTTCTTTATACTATAAACGCAGTCTGCTGACAGTGTCCACCAGGTCCATTATACTGTATATAGCAGTACGGTAGGCCACTGCTGTACCTACGTCTGTGTCGTCACTCGTCGTCCATAAGTGTACTATCCATCCATCTACATTGTATACCTGTGGTGTCTTTTTTTTTTATACTATAAACACAGTCTGCTGACAGTGTCCACCAGGTCCATTATACTGTATATAGCAGTACGGTAGGCCACTGCTGTACCTACCTCTGTGTCGTCACTCGTCGTCCATAAGTATACTATCCATCCATCTACATTGTATACCTGTGGTGTCTTTTTTTCTTTATACTATAAACGCAGTCTGCTGACAGTGTCCACCAGGTCCATTATACTGTATATAGCAGTACGGTAGGCCACTGCTGTACCTACCTCTGTGTCGTCACTCGTCGTCCATAAGTATACTATCCATCCATCCACATTGTATACATGTGGTGTCTTTTTTTTTTATACTATAAACGCAGTCTGCTGACAGTGTCCACCAGGTCCATTATACTGTATATAGCAGTACGGTAGGCCACTGCTGTACCTACCTCTGTGTCGTCACTCGTCGTCCATAAGTATACTATCCATCCATCTACATTGTATACCTGTGGTGTCTTTTTTTCTTTATACTATAAACGCAGTCTGCTGACAGTGTCCACCAGGTCCATTATACTGTATATAGCAGTATGGTAGGCCACTGCTGTACCTACCTCTGTGTCGTCACTCGTCGTCCATAAGTATACTATCCATCCATCTACATTGTATACCTGTGGTGTCTTTTTTTTATACTATAAACGCAGTCTGCTGACAGTGTCCACCAGGTCCATTATACTGTATATAGCAGTACGGTAGGCCACTGCTGTACCTACCTCTGTGTCGTCACTCGTCGTCCATAAGTATACTATCCATCCATCTACATTGTATACCTGTGGTGTCTTTTTTTCTTTATACTATAAACGCAGTCTGCTGACAGTGTCCACCAGGTCCATTATACTGTATATAGCAGTACGGTAGGCCACTGCTGTACCTACCTCTGTGTCGTCACTCGTCGTCCATAAGTATACTATCCATCCATCTACATTGTATACCTGTGGTGTCTTTTTTTATATACTATAAACGCAGTCTGCTGACAGTGTCCACCAGGTCCATTATACTGTATATAGCAGTACGGTAGGCCACTGCTGTACCTACCTCTGTGTCGTCACTCGTCATCCATAAGTATACTATCCATCCATCTACATTGTATACCTGTGGTGTCTTTTTTTCTTTATACTATAAACGCAGTCTGCTGACAGTGTCCACCAGGTCCATTATACTGTATATAGCAGTACGGTAGGCCACTGCTGTACCTACCTCTGTGTCGTCACTCGTCGTCCATAAGTATACTATCCTCCATCTACATTGTATACCTGTGGTGTCTTTTTTTTTATACTATAAACGCAGTCTGCTGACAGTGTCCACCAGGTCCATTATACTGTATATAGCAGTACGGTAGGCCACTGCTGTACCTACCTCTGTGTCGTCAAGTATACTATCTATCCATACCTGTGGTGCATTTCAGTTTTGCACAGTTTGCTGACCAGCAGTATATAATATATAGCAGTACGGTACAGTAGGCCACTGCTGTACCTACCTCTGTGTCGTCAAGTATACTATCCATTAGTGATGAGCGGGTTCGGTTTCCGAGAAACCGAACCCCCCCGAACTTCACCCTTTTTAGACGGGTCCGAGGCATACTCGGATTCTCCCGTATGGCTCGGTTAACCCGAGCGCGCCCGAACGTCATCATCCCGCTGTCGGATTCTCGCGAGATTCGGATTCTATATAAGCAGCCGCGCGTCGCCGCCATTTTCACACGTGCATTGAGATTGATAGGGAGAGGACGTGGCTGGCGTCCTCTCCGTTTATATAGTTATATACTACACAGTTGATCTGATTGCTTAGCTTATTGTGGGGAGGATTGGGGAGCAGCTGTTAGGAGGAGTACAGTGCAGAGTTTTGCTAATAGTGACCACCAGTTTTTTATCTGTTCTCTGCCTGAAAAAAACGCTCCATACCATATCTGTGCTCAGTGTGCTGCATGATATATCTGTGCTGAGTGCTCACACTGCTTAATTGTGGGGACTTGGGAGCAGCTATAGCAGGAGTACAGTGCACAGTTTTGCTGACAGTGACCACCAGTATACGTTTGTCTGCCTGAAAAACACTCCTGTGGTGTCTTTTTTTTTTTATACTATAAACGCAGTCTGCTGACAGTATCCACCAGGTCCATTATACTGTATATAGCAGTACGGTAGGCCACTGCTGTACCTACCTCTGTGTCGTCACTCGTCGTCCATAAGTATACTATCCACCCATCTACATTGTATACCTGTGGTGTCTTTTTTTTTATACTATAAACGCAGTCTGCTGACAGTATCCACCAGGTCCATTATACTGTATATAGCAGTACGGTAGGCCACTGCTGTACCTACCTCTGTGTCGTCACTCGTCGTCCATAAGTATACTATCCATCCATCTACATTGTATACCTGTGGTGTCTTTTTTTTATACTATAAACGCAGTCTGCTGACAGTGTCCACCAGGTCCATTATACTGTATATAGCAGTACGGTAGGCCACTGCTGTACCTACCTCTGTGTCGTCACTCGTCGTCCATAAGTATACTATCCATCCATCTACATTGTATACCTGTGGTGTCTTTTTTTCTTTATACTATAAACGCAGTCTGCTGACAGTGTCCACCAGGTCCATTATACTGTATATAGCAGTATGGTAGGCCACTGCTGTACCTACCTCTGTGTCGTCACTCGTCGTCCATAAGTATACTATCCATCCATCTACATTGTATACCTGTGGTGTCTTTTTTTTTATACTATAAACGCAGTTTGCTGACAGTGTCCACCAGGTCCATTATACTGTATATAGCAGTACGGTAGGCCACTGCTGTACCTACCTCTGTGTCATCACTCGTCGTCCATAAGTATACTATCCATCCATCTACATTGTATACCTGTGGTGTCTTTTTTTTTTATACTATAAACGCAGTCTGCTGACAGTGTCCACCAGGTCCATTATACTGTATATAGCAGTATGGTAGGCCACTGCTGTACCTACCTCTGTGTCGTCACTCGTCGTCCATGAGTATACTATCCATCCATCTACATTGTATACCTGTGGTGTCTTTTTTTCTTTATACTATAAACGCAGTCTGCTGACAGTGTCCACCAGGTCCATTATACTGTATATAGCAGTACGGTAGGCCATTGCTGTACCTACCTCTGTGTCGTCACTCGTCGTCCATAAGTATACTATCCATCCATCCATCTGCATTGTATACCTGTGGTGTCTTTTTTTTTTTAATACTATAAACGCAGTCTGCTGACAGTGTCCACCAGGTCCATTATACTGTATATAGCAGTACGGTAGGCCACTGCTGTACCTACCTCTGTGTCGTCACTCGTCGTCCATAAGTATACTATCCATCCATCTACATTGTATACCTGTGGTGTCTTTTTTTCTTTATACTATAAACGCAGTCTGCTGACAGTGTCCACCAGGTCCATTATACTGTATATAGCAGTACGGTAGGCCACTGCTTTACCTACCTCTGTGTCGTCACTCGTCGTCCATAAGTATACTATCCATCCATCTACATTGTATATCTGTGGTGTCTTTTTTTTTATACTATAAACGCAGTCTGCTGACAGTGTCCACCAGGTCCATTATACTGTATATAGCAGTACGGTAGGCCACTGCTGTACCTACCTCTGTGTCGTCACTCGTCGTCCATAAGTATACTATCCATCCATCTACATTGTATACCTGTGGTGTCTTTTTTTCTTTATACTATAAACGCAGTCTGCTGACAGTGTCCACCAGGTCCATTATACTGTATATAGCAGTACGGTAGGCCACTGCTGTACCTACCTCTGTGTCGTCACTCGTCGTCCATAAGTATACTATCCATCCATCTACATTGTATACCTGTGGTGTCTTTTTTTTTTATACTATAAACGCAGTCTGCTGACAGTGTCCACCAGGTCCATTATACTGTATATAGCAGTACGGTAGGCCACTGCTGTACCTACCTCTGTGTCGTCACTCGTCGTCCATAAGTATACTATCCATCCATCTACATTGTATACCTGTGGTGTCTTTTTTTCTTTATACTATAAACGCAGTCTGCTGACAGTGTCCACCAGGTCCATTATACTGTATATAGCAGTACGGTAGGCCACTGCTGTACCTACGTCTGTGTCGTCACTCGTCGTCCATAAGTGTACTATCCATCCATCTACATTGTATACCTGTGGTGTCTTTTTTTTTATACTATAAACACAGTCTGCTGACAGTGTCCACCAGGTCCATTATACTGTATATAGCAGTACGGTAGGCCACTGCTGTACCTACCTCTGTGTCGTCACTCGTCGTCCATAAGTATACTATCCATCCATCTACATTGTATACCTGTGGTGTCTTTTTTTCTTTATACTATAAACGCAGTCTGCTGACAGTGTCCACCAGGTCCATTATACTGTATATAGCAGTACGGTAGGCCACTGCTGTACCTACCTCTGTGTCGTCACTCGTCGTCCATAAGTATACTATCCATCCATCCACATTGTATACATGTGGTGTCTTTTTTTTTTATACTATAAACGCAGTCTGCTGACAGTGTCCACCAGGTCCATTATACTGTATATAGCAGTACGGTAGGCCACTGCTGTACCTACCTCTGTGTCGTCACTCGTCGTCCATAAGTATACTATCCATCCATCTACATTGTATACCTGTGGTGTCTTTTTTTCTTTATACTATAAACGCAGTCTGCTGACAGTGTCCACCAGGTCCATTATACTGTATATAGCAGTATGGTAGGCCACTGCTGTACCTACCTCTGTGTCGTCACTCGTCGTCCATAAGTATACTATCCATCCATCTACATTGTATACCTGTGGTGTCTTTTTTTTTTATACTATAAACGCAGTCTGCTGACAGTGTCCACCAGGTCCATTATACTGTATATAGCAGTACGGTAGGCCACTGCTGTACCTACCTCTGTGTCGTCACTCGTCGTCCATAAGTATACTATCCATCCATCTACATTGTATACCTGTGGTGTCTTTTTTTCTTTATACTATAAACGCAGTCTGCTGACAGTGTCCACCAGGTCCATTATACTGTATATAGCAGTACGGTAGGCCACTGCTGTACCTACCTCTGTGTCGTCACTCGTCGTCCATAAGTATACTATCCATCCATCTACATTGTATACCTGTGGTGTCTTTTTTTTTATACTATAAACGCAGTCTGCTGACAGTGTCCACCAGGTCCATTATACTGTATATAGCAGTACGGTAGGCCACTGCTGTACCTACCTCTGTGTCGTCACTCGTCATCCATAAGTATACTATCCATCCATCTACATTGTATACCTGTGGTGTCTTTTTTTCTTTATACTATAAACGCAGTCTGCTGACAGTGTCCACCAGGTCCATTATACTGTATATAGCAGTACGGTAGGCCACTGCTGTACCTACCTCTGTGTCGTCACTCGTCGTCCATAAGTATACTATCCTCCATCTACATTGTATACCTGTGGTGTCTTTTTTTTTATACTATAAACGCAGTCTGCTGACAGTGTCCACCAGGTCCATTATACTGTATATAGCAGTACGGTAGGCCACTGCTGTACCTACCTCTGTGTCGTCAAGTATACTATCCATCCATACCTGTGGTGCATTTCAGTTTTGCACAGTTTGCAGACCAGCAGTATATAATATATAGCAGTACGGTACAGTAGGCCACTGCTGTACCTACCTCTGTGTCGTCAAGTATACTATCCATTAGTGATGAGCGGGTTCGGTTTCCGAGAAACCGAACCCCCCCGAACTTCACCCTTTTTAGACGGGTCCGAGGCATACTCGGATTCTCCCGTATGGCTCGGTTAACCCGAGCGCGCCCGAACGTCATCATCCCGCTGTCGGATTCTCGCGAGATTCGGATTCTATATAAGCAGCCGCGCGTCGCCGCCATTTTCACACGTGCATTGAGATTGATAGGGAGAGGACGTGGCTGGCGTCCTCTCCGTTTATATAGTTATATACTACACAGTTGATCTGATTGCTTAGCTTATTGTGGGGAGGATTGGGGAGCAGCTGTTAGGAGGAGTACAGTGCAGAGTTTTGCTAATAGTGACCACCAGTTTTTTATCTGTTCTCTGCCTGAAAAAAACGCTCCATACCATATCTGTGCTCAGTGTGCTGCATGATATATCTGTGCTGAGTGCTCACACTGCTTAATTGTGGGGACTTGGGAGCAGCTATAGCAGGAGTACAGTGCACAGTTTTGCTGACAGTGACCACCAGTATACGTTTGTCTGCCTGAAAAACACTCCTGTGGTGTCTTTTTTTTTTATACTATAAACGCAGTCTGCTGACAGTATCCACCAGGTCCATTATACTGTATATAGCAGTACGGTAGGCCACTGCTGTACCTACCTCTGTGTCGTCACTCGTCGTCCATAAGTATACTATCCACCCATCTACATTGTATACCTGTGGTGTCTTTTTTTTTTATACTATAAACGCAGTCTGCTGACAGTATCCACCAGGTCCATTATACTGTATATAGCAGTACGGTAGGCCACTGCTGTACCTACCTCTGTGTCGTCACTCGTCGTCTATAAGTATACTATCCATCCATCTACATTGTATACCTGTGGTGTCTTAATTTTATACTATAAACGCAGTCTGCTGACAGTGTCCACCAGGTCCATTATACTGTATATAGCAGTACGGTAGGCCACTGCTGTACCTACCTCTGTGTCGTCACTCGTCGTCCATAAGTATACTATCCATCCATCTACATTGTATACCTGTGGTGTCTTTTTTTCTTTATACTATAAACGCAGTCTGCTGACAGTGTCCACCAGGTCCATTATACTGTATATAGCAGTATGGTAGGCCACTGCTGTACCTACCTCTGTGTCGTCACTCGTCGTCCATAAGTATACTATCCATCCATCTACATTGTATACCTGTGGTGTCTTTTTTTTATACTATAAACGCAGTTTGCTGACAGTGTCCACCAGGTCCATTATACTGTATATAGCAGTACGGTAGGCCACTGCTGTACCTACCTCTGTGTCATCACTCGTCGTCCATAAGTATACTATCCATCCATCTACATTGTATACCTGTGGTGTCTTTTTTTTTAATACTATAAACGCAGTCTGCTGACAGTGTCCACCAGGTCCATTATACTGTATATAGCAGTATGGTAGGCCACTGCTGTACCTACCTCTGTGTCGTCACTCGTCGTCCATGAGTATACTATCCATCCATCTACATTGTATACCTGTGGTGTCTTTTTTTCTTTATACTATAAACGCAGTCTGCTGACAGTGTCCACCAGGTCCATTATACTGTATATAGCAGTACGGTAGGCCATTGCTGTACCTACCTCTGTGTCGTCACTCGTCGTCCATAAGTATACTATCCATCCATCCATCTGCATTGTATACCTGTGGTGTCTTTTTTTTTTTAATACTATAAACGCAGTCTGCTGACAGTGTCCACCAGGTCCATTATACTGTATATAGCAGTACGGTAGGCCACTGCTGTACCTACCTCTGTGTCGTCACTCGTCGTCCATAAGTATACTATCCATCCATCTACATTGTATACCTGTGGTGTCTTTTTTTTTTATACTATAAACGCAGTCTGCTGACAGTGTCCACCAGGTCCATTATACTGTATATAGCAGTACGGTAGGCCACTGCTGTACCTACCTCTGTGTCGTCACTCGTCGTCCATAAGTATACTATCCATCCATCTACATTGTATACCTGTGGTGTCTTTTTTTCTTTATACTATAAACGCAGTCTGCTGACAGTGTCCACCAGGTCCATTATACTGTATATAGCAGTACGGTAGGCCACTGCTGTACCTACCTCTGTGTCATCACTCGTCGTCCATAAGTATACTATCCATCCATCTACATTGTATACCTGTGGTGTCTTTTTTTTTTATACTATAAACGCAGTCTGCTGACAGTGTCCACCAGGTCCATTATACTGTATATAGCAGTACGGTAGGCCACTGCTGTACCTACCTCTGTGTCGTCACTCGTCGTCCATAAGTATACTATCCATCCATCTACATTGTATACCTGTGGTGTCTTTTTTTCTTTATACTATAAACGCAGTCTGCTGACAGTGTCCACCAGGTCCATTATACTGTATATAGCAGTACGGTAGGCCACTGCTGTACCTACCTCTGTGTCGTCACTCGTTGTCCATAAGTATACTATCCATCCATCTACATTGAATACCTGTGGTGTCTTTTTTTATACTATAAACGCAGTCTTCTGACAGTGTCCACCAGGTCCATTATACTGTATATAGCAGTACGGTAGGACACTGCTGTACCTACCTCTGTGTCGTCACTCGTCGTCCATAAGTATACTATCCATCCATCTACATTGTATACCTGTAGTGTCTTTTTTTCTTTATACTATAAACGCAGTCTGCTGACAGTGTCCATCAGGTCCATTATACTGTATATAGCAGTACGGTAGGCCACTGCTGTACCTACCTCTGTGTCGTCACTCATCGTCCATAAGTATACTATCCATCCATCTACATTGTATACCTGTGGTGTCTTTTTTTCTTTATACTATAAACGCAGTCTGCTGACAGTGTCCACCAGGTCCATTATACTGTATATAGCAGTACGGTAGGCCACTGCTGTACCTACCTCTGTGTCGTCACTCGTCGTCCATAAGTATACTATCCATCCATCTACATTGTATACCTGTGGTGTCTTTTTTTTTTTAATACTATAAACACAGTCTGCTGACAGTGTCCACCAGGTCCATTATACTGTATATAGCAGTACGGTAGGCCACTGCTGTACCTACCTCTGTGTCGTCACTCGTCGTCCATAAGTATACTATCCATCCATCTACATTGTATACCTGTGGTGTCTTTTTTTCTTTATACTATAAACGCAGTCTGCTGACAGTGTCCACCAGGTCCATTATACTGTATATAGCAGTACGGTAGGCCACTGCTGTACCTACCTCTGTGTCGTCACTCGTCGTCCATAAGTATACTATCCATCCACATTGTATACATGTGGTGTCTTTTTTTATACTATAAACGCAGTCTGCTGACAGTGTCCACCAGGTCCATTATACTGTATATAGCAGTATGGTAGGCCACTGCTGTACCTACCTCTGTGTCGTCACTCGTCGTCCATAAGTATACTATCCATCCATCTACATTGTATACCTGTGGTGTCTTTTTTTCTTTATACTATAAACGCAGTCTGCTGACAGTGTCCACCAGGTCCATTATACTGTATATAGCAGTACGGTAGGCCATTGCTGTACCTACCTCTGTGTCGTCACTCGTCGTCCATAAGTATACTATCCATCCATCCATCTGCATTGTATACTGTATATAGCAGTACGGTAGGCCACTGCTGTACCTACCTCTGTGTCGTCACTCGTCGTCCATAAGTATACTATCCATCCATCTACATTGTATACCTGTGGTGTCTTTTTTTTATACTATAAATGCAGTCTGCTGACAGTGTCCACCAGGTCCATTATACTGTATATAGCAGTACGGTAGGCCACTGCTGTACCTACCTCTGTGTCGTCACTCGTCGTCCATAAGTATACTATCCATCCATCTACATTGTATACCTGTGGTGTCTTTTTTTCTTTATACTATAAACGCAGTCTGCTGACAGTGTCCACCAGGTCCATTATACTGTATATAGCAGTACGGTAGGCCACTGCTGTACCTACCTCTGTGTCGTCACTCGTCGTCCATAAGTATACTATCCATCCATCTACATTGTATACCTGTGGTGTCTTTTTTTTTTTATACTATAAACACAGTCTGCTGACAGTGTCCACCAGGTCCATTATACTGTATATAGCAGTACGGTAGGCCACTGCTGTACCTACCTCTGTGTCGTCACTCGTCGTCCATAAGTATACTATCCATCCATCTACATTGTATACCTGTGGTGTCTTTTTTTCTTTATACTATAAACGCAGTCTGCTGACAGTGTCCACCAGGTCCATTATACTGTATATAGCAGTACGGTAGGCCACTGCTGTACCTACCTCTGTGTCGTCACTCGTCGTCCATAAGTATACTATCCATCCATCTACATTGAATACCTGTGGTGTCTTTTTTTTATACTATAAACGCAGTCTTCTGACAGTGTCCACCAGGTCCATTATACTGTATATAGCAGTACGGTAGGCCACTGCTGTACCTACCTCTGTGTCGTCACTCGTCGTCCATAAGTATACTATCCATCCATCTACATTGTATACCTGTGGTGTCTTTTTTTCTTTATACTATAAACGCAGTCTGCTGACAGTGTCCACCAGGTCCATAATACTGTATATAGCAGTACGGTAGGCCACTGCTGTACCTACCTCTGTGTCGTCACTCGTCGTCCATAAGTATACTATCCATCCATCTACATTGTATACCTGTGGTGTCTTTTTTTTAATACTATAAACGCAGTCTGCTGATAGTGTCCACCAGGTCCATTATACTGTATATAGCAGTACGGTAGGCCACTGCTGTACCTACCTCTGTGTCGTCACTCGTCGTCCATAAGTATACTATCCATCCATCTACATTGTATACCTGTGGTGTCTTTTTTTTTTTATACTATAAACGCAGTCTGCTGACAGTGTCCACCAGGTCCATTATACTGTATATAGCAGTACGGTAGGCCACTGCTGTACCTACCTCTGTGTCGTCACTCGTCGTCCATAAGTATACTATCCTCCATCTACATTGTATACCTGTGGTGTCTTTTTTTTAATACTATAAATGCAGTCTGCTGACAGTGTCCACCAGGTCCATTATACTGTATATAGCAGTACGGTAGGCCACTGCTGTACCTACCTCTGTGTCGTCACTCGTCGTCCATAAGTATACTATCTATCCATCTACATTGTATACCTGTGGTGTCTTTTTTTTTATACTATAAACGCAGTCTGCTGACAGTGTCCACCAGGTCTATTATACTGTTTATAGCAGTACGGTAGGCCACTGCTGTACCTACCTCTGTGTCGTCACTCGTCGTCCATAAGTATACTATCCATCCATCTACATTGTATACCTGTGGTGTCTTTTTTTCTTTATACTATAAACGCAGTCTGCTGACAGTGTCCACCAGGTCCATTATACTGTATATAGCAGTACGGTAGGCCACTGCTGTACCTACCTCTGTGTCGTCACTCGTCGTCCATAAGTATACTATCCATCCATCTACATTGAATACCTGTGGTGTCTTTTTTTTATACTATAAACGCAGTCTTCTGACAGTGTCCACCAGGTCCATTATACTGTATATAGCAGTACGGTAGGCCACTGCTGTACCTACCTCTGTGTCGTCACTCGTCGTCCATAAGTATACTATCCATCCATCTACATTGTATACCTGTGGTGTCTTTTTTTCTTTATACTATAAACGCAGTCTGCTGACAGTGTCCACCAGGTCCATAATACTGTATATAGCAGTACGGTAGGCCACTGCTGTACCTACCTCTGTGTCGTCACTCGTCGTCCATAAGTATACTATCCATCCATCTACATTGTATACCTGTGGTGTCTTTTTTTTAATACTATAAACGCAGTCTGCTGATAGTGTCCACCAGGTCCATTATACTGTATATAGCAGTACGGTAGGCCACTGCTGTACCTACCTCTGTGTCGTCACTCGTTGTCCATAAGTATACTATCCATCCATCTTCATTGTATACCTGTGGTGTCTTTTTTTTTATACTATAAACGCAGTCTTCTGACAGTGTCCTCCAGGTCCATTATACTGTATATAGCAGTACGGTAGGCCACTGCTGTACCTACCTCTGTGTCGTCACTCGTCGTCCATAAGTATACTATCCATCCATCTACATTGTATACCTGTGGTGTCTTTTTTTCTTTATACTATAAACGCAGTCTGCTGACAGTGTCCACCAGGTCCATTATACTGTATATAGCAGTACGGTAGGCCACTGCTGTACCTACCTCTGTGTCGTCACTCGTCGTCCATAAGTATACTATCCATCCATCTACATTGTATACCTGTGGTGTCTTTTTTTTTTTAATACTATAAACACAGTCTGCTGACAGTGTCCACCAGGTCCATTATACTGTATATAGCAGTACGGTAGGCCACTGCTGTACCTACCTCTGTGTCGTCACTCGTCGTCCATAAGTATACTATCCATCCATCTACATTGTATACCTGTGGTGTCTTTTTTTCTTTATACTATAAACGCAGTCTGCTGACAGTGTCCACCAGGTCCATTATACTGTATATAGCAGTACGGTAGGCCACTGCTGTACCTACCTCTGTGTCGTCACTCGTCGTCCATAAGTATACTATCCATCCACATTGTATACATGTGGTGTCTTTTTTTTTATACTATAAACGCAGTCTGCTGACAGTGTCCACCAGGTCCATTATACTGTATATAGCAGTATGGTAGGCCACTGCTGTACCTACCTCTGTGTCGTCACTCGTCGTCCATAAGTATACTATCCATCCATCTACATTGTATACCTGTGGTGTCTTTTTTTCTTTATACTATAAACGCAGTCTGCTGACAGTGTCCACCAGGTCCATTATACTGTATATAGCAGTACGGTAGGCCATTGCTGTACCTACCTCTGTGTCGTCACTCGTCGTCCATAAGTATACTATCCATCCATCCATCTGCATTGTATACTGTATATAGCAGTACGGTAGGCCACTGCTGTACCTACCTCTGTGTCGTCACTCGTCGTCCATAAGTATACTATCCATCCATCTACATTGTATACCTGTGGTGTCTTTTTTTCTTTATACTATAAACGCAGTCTGCTGACAGTGTCCACCAGGTCCATTATACTGTATATAGCAGTACGGTAGGCCACTGCTGTACCTACCTCTGTGTCGTCACTCGTCGTCCATAAGTATACTATCCATCCATCTACATTGTATACCTGTGGTGTCTTTTTTTTTTATACTATAAACACAGTCTGCTGACAGTGTCCACCAGGTCCATTATACTGTATATAGCAGTACGGTAGGCCACTGCTGTACCTACCTCTGTGTCGTCACTCGTCGTCCATAAGTATACTATCCATCCATCTACATTGTATACCTGTGGTGTCTTTTTTTCTTTATACTATAAACGCAGTCTGCTGACAGTGTCCACCAGGTCCATTATACTGTATATAGCAGTACGGTAGGCCACTGCTGTACCTACCTCTGTGTCGTCACTCGTCGTCCATAAGTATACTATCCATCCATCTACATTGAATACCTGTGGTGTCTTTTTTTTATACTATAAACGCAGTCTTCTGACAGTGTCCACCAGGTCCATTATACTGTATATAGCAGTACGGTAGGCCACTGCTGTACCTACCTCTGTGTCGTCACTCGTCGTCCATAAGTATACTATCCATCCATCTACATTGTATACCTGTGGTGTCTTTTTTTCTTTATACTATAAACGCAGTCTGCTGACAGTGTCCACCAGGTCCATAATACTGTATATAGCAGTACGGTAGGCCACTGCTGTACCTACCTCTGTGTCGTCACTCGTCGTCCATAAGTATACTATCCATCCATCTACATTGTATACCTGTGGTGTCTTTTTTTTAATACTATAAACGCAGTCTGCTGATAGTGTCCACCAGGTCCATTATACTGTATATAGCAGTACGGTAGGCCACTGCTGTACCTACCTCTGTGTCGTCACTCGTCGTCCATAAGTATACTATCCATCCATCTACATTGTATACCTGTGGTGTCTTTTTTTCTTTATACTATAAACGCAGTCTGCTGACAGTGTCCACCATGTCCATTATACTGTATATAGCAGTACGGTAGGCCACTGCTGTACCTACCTCTGTGTCGTCACTCGTCGTCCATAAGTATACTATCCTCCATCTACATTGTATACCTGTGGTGTCTTTTTTTTAATACTATAAATGCAGTCTGCTGACAGTGTCCACCAGGTCCATTATACTGTATATAGCAGTACGGTAGGCCACTGCTGTACCTACCTCTGTGTCGTCACTCGTCGTCCATAAGTATACTATCTATCCATCTACATTGTATACCTGTGGTGTCTTTTTTTTTATACTATAAACGCAGTCTGCTGACAGTGTCCACCAGGTCTATTATACTGTTTATAGCAGTACGGTAGGCCACTGCTGTACCTACCTCTGTGTCGTCACTCGTCGTCCATAAGTATACTATCCATCCATCTACATTGTATACCTGTGGTGTCTTTTTTTCTTTATACTATAAACGCAGTCTGCTGACAGTGTCCACCAGGTCCATTATACTGTATATAGCAGTACGGTAGGCCACTGCTGTACCTACCTCTGTGTCGTCACTCGTCGTCCATAAGTATACTATCCATCCATCTACATTGAATACCTGTGGTGTCTTTTTTTTATACTATAAACGCAGTCTTCTGACAGTGTCCACCAGGTCCATTATACTGTATATAGCAGTACGGTAGGCCACTGCTGTACCTACCTCTGTGTCGTCACTCGTCGTCCATAAGTATACTATCCATCCATCTACATTGTATACCTGTGGTGTCTTTTTTTCTTTATACTATAAACGCAGTCTGCTGACAGTGTCCACCAGGTCCATTATACTGTATATAGCAGTACGGTAGGCCACTGCTGTACCTACCTCTGTGTCGTCACTCGTTGTCCATAAGTATACTATCCATCCATCTTCATTGTATACCTGTGGTGTCTTTTTTTTTATACTATAAACGCAGTCTTCTGACAGTGTCCTCCAGGTCCATTATACTGTATATAGCAGTACGGTAGGCCACTGCTGTACCTACCTCTGTGTCGTCACTCGTCGTCCATAAGTATACTATCCATCCATCTACATTGTATACCTGTGGTGTCTTTTTTTCTTTATACTATAAACGCAGTCTGCTGACAGTGTCCACCAGGTCCATTATACTGTATATAGCAGTACGGTAGGCCACTGCTGTACCTACCTCTGTGTCGTCACTCGTCGTCCATAAGTATACTATCCATCCATCTACATTGTATACCTGTGGTGTCTTTTTTTTTTTAATACTATAAACACAGTCTGCTGACAGTGTCCACCAGGTCCATTATACTGTATATAGCAGTACGGTAGGCCACTGCTGTACCTACCTCTGTGTCGTCACTCGTCGTCCATAAGTATACTATCCATCCATCTACATTGTATACCTGTGGTGTCTTTTTTTCTTTATACTATAAACGCAGTCTGCTGACAGTGTCCACCAGGTCCATTATACTGTATATAGCAGTACGGTAGGCCACTGCTGTACCTACCTCTGTGTCGTCACTCGTCGTCCATAAGTATACTATCCATCCACATTGTATACATGTGGTGTCTTTTTTTTTATACTATAAACGCAGTCTGCTGACAGTGTCCACCAGGTCCATTATACTGTATATAGCAGTATGGTAGGCCACTGCTGTACCTACCTCTGTGTCGTCACTCGTCGTCCATAAGTATACTATCCATCCATCTACATTGTATACCTGTGGTGTCTTTTTTTCTTTATACTATAAACGCAGTCTGCTGACAGTGTCCACCAGGTCCATTATACTGTATATAGCAGTACGGTAGGCCATTGCTGTACCTACCTCTGTGCCGTCACTCGTCGTCCATAAGTATACTATCCATCCATCCATCTGCATTGTATACTGTATATAGCAGTACGGTAGGCCACTGCTGTACCTACCTCTGTGTCGTCACTCGTCGTCCATAAGTATACTATCCATCCATCTACATTGTATACCTGTGGTGTCTTTTTTTTATACTATAAATGCAGTCTGCTGACAGTGTCCACCAGGTCCATTATACTGTATATAGCAGTACGGTAGGCCACTGCTGTACCTACCTCTGTGTCGTCACTCGTCGTCCATAAGTATACTATCCATCCATCTACATTGTATACCTGTGGTGTCTTTTTTTCTTTATACTATAAACGCAGTCTGCTGACAGTGTCCACCAGGTCCATTATACTGTATATAGCAGTACGGTAGGCCACTGCTGTACCTACCTCTGTGTCGTCACTCGTCGTCCATAAGTATACTATCCATCCATCTACATTGTATACCTGTGGTGTCTTTTTTTTTTATACTATAAACACAGTCTGCTGACAGTGTCCACCAGGTCCATTATACTGTATATAGCAGTACGGTAGGCCACTGCTGTACCTACCTCTGTGTCGTCACTCGTCGTCCATAAGTATACTATCCATCCATCTACATTGTATACCTGTGGTGTCTTTTTTTCTTTATACTATAAACGCAGTCTGCTGACAGTGTCCACCAGGTCCATTATACTGTATATAGCAGTACGGTAGGCCACTGCTGTACCTACCTCTGTGTCGTCACTCGTCGTCCATAAGTATACTATCCATCCATCTACATTGAATACCTGTGGTGTCTTTTTTTTATACTATAAACGCAGTCTTCTGACAGTGTCCACCAGGTCCATTATACTGTATATAGCAGTACGGTAGGCCACTGCTGTACCTACCTCTGTGTCGTCACTCGTCGTCCATAAGTATACTATCCATCCATCTACATTGTATACCTGTGGTGTCTTTTTTTCTTTATACTATAAACGCAGTCTGCTGACAGTGTCCACCAGGTCCATAATACTGTATATAGCAGTACGGTAGGCCACTGCTGTACCTACCTCTGTGTCGTCACTCGTCGTCCATAAGTATACTATCCATCCATCTACATTGTATACCTGTGGTGTCTTTTTTTTAATACTATAAACGCAGTCTGCTGATAGTGTCCACCAGGTCCATTATACTGTATATAGCAGTACGGTAGGCCACTGCTGTACCTACCTCTGTGTCGTCACTCGTCGTCCATAAGTATACTATCCATCCATCTACATTGTATACCTGTGGTGTCTTTTTTTCTTTATACTATAAACGCAGTCTGCTGACAGTGTCCACCAGGTCCATTATACTGTATATAGCAGTACGGTAGGCCACTGCTGTACCTACCTCTGTGTCGTCACTCGTCGTCCATAAGTATACTATCCTCCATCTACATTGTATACCTGTGGTGTCTTTTTTTTAATACTATAAATGCAGTCTGCTGACAGTGTCCACAGGTCCATTATACTGTATATAGCAGTACGGTAGGCCACTGCTGTACCTACCTCTGTGTCGTCACTCGTCGTCCATAAGTATACTATCTATCCATCTACATTGTATACCTGTGGTGTCTTTTTTTTTATACTATAAACGCAGTCTGCTGACAGTGTCCACCAGGTCTATTATACTGTTTATAGCAGTACGGTAGGCCACTGCTGTACCTACCTCTGTGTCGTCACTCGTCGTCCATAAGTATACTATCCACCCATCCACATTGTATACATGTGGTGTCTTTTTTTTAATACTATAAACGCAGTCTGCTGACAGTGTCCACCAGGTCCATTATACTGTATATAGCAGTACGGTAGGCCACTGCTGTACCTATCTCTGTGTCGTCACTCATCGTCCATAAGTATACTATCCATCCATCTACATTGTATACCTGTGGTGTCTATTTTTCTTTAAACTATAAACGCAGTCTGCTGACAGTGTCCACCAGGTCCATTATACTGTATATAGCAGTACGGTAGGCCACTGCTGTACCTACCTCTGTGTCGTCACTCATTGTCCATAAGTATACTATCCATCCATCTACATTGTATACCAGTGGTGTCTTTTTTTTATACTATAAACGCAGTCTTCTGACAGTGTCCACCAGGTCCATTATACTGTATATAGCAGTACGGTAGGCCACTGCTGTACCTACCTCTGTGTCGATACTCGTCGTCCATAAGTATACTATCCATCCATCTACATTGTATACCTGTGGTGTCTTTTTTTCTTTATACTATAAACGCAGTCTGCTGACAGTGTCCACCAGGTCCATTATACTGTATATAGCAGTACGGTAGGCCACTGCTGTACCTACCTCTGTGTCGTCATTCGTCGTCCATAAGTATACTATCCATCCATCTACATTGTATACCTGTGGTGTCTTTTTTTTATACTATAAACGCAGTCTGCTGACAGTGTCCACCAGGTCCATTATACTGTATATAGCAGTACGGTAGGCCACTGCTGTACCTACCTCTGTGTCGTCACTCGTCGTCCATAAGTATACTATCCATCCATCCACATTGTATACATGTGGTGTCTTTTTTTTATACTATAAACGCAGTCTGCTGACAGTGTCCACCAGGTCCATTATACTGTATATTGCAGTACGGTAGGCCACTGCTGTACCTACCTCTGTGTCGTCACTCGTCGTCCATAAGTATACTATCCATCCATCTACATTGTATACCTGTGGTGTCTTTTTTTTTAATACTATAAACGCAGTCTGCTGACAGTGTCCACCAGGTCTATTATACTGTATATAGCAGTACGGTAGGCCACTGCTGTACCTACCTCTGTGTCGTCACTCGTCGTCCATAAGTATACTATCCATCCATCTACATTGTATACCTGTGGTGTCTTTTTTTCTTTATACTATAAACGCAGTCTGCTGACAGTGTCCACCAGGTCTATTATACTGTATATAGCAGTACGGTAGGCCACTGCTGTACCTACCTCTGTGTCGTCACTCGTCGTCCATAAGTATACTATCCATCCATCCACATTGTATACATGTGGTGTCTTTTTTTTTATACTATAAACGCAGTCTGCTGACAGTGTCCACCAGGTCCATTATACTGTATATAGCAGTACGGTAGGCCACTGCTGTACCTACCTCTGTGTCGTCACTCGTCGTCCATAAGTATACTATCCATCCATCTACATTGTATACCTGTGGTGTCTTTTTTTTTTATACTATAAACGCAGTCTGCTGACAGTGTCCACCAGGTCCATTATACTGTATATAGCAGTACGGTAGGCCACTGCTGTACCTACCTCTGTGTCGTCACTCGTCGTCCCTAAGTATACTATCCATCCATCTACATTGTATACCTGTGGTGTCTTTTTTTTTTATACTATAAACGCAGTCTGCTGACAGTGTCCACCAGGTCCATTATACTGTATATAGCAGTACGGTAGGCCACTGCTGTACCTACCTCTGTGTCGTCACTCGTCGTCCATAAGTATACTATCCATCCACATTGTATACATGTGGTGTCTTTTTTTTTTTATACTATAAACGCAGTCTGCTGACAGTGTCCACCAGGTCCATTATACTGTATATAGCAGTACGGTAGGCCACTGCTTTACCTACCTCTGTGTCGTCACTCGTCGTCCATAAGTATACTATCCATCCATCTACATTGTATACCTGTGGTGTCTTTTTTTCTTTATACTATAAACGCAGTCTGCTGACAGTGTCCACCAGGTCCATTATACTGTATATAGCAGTACGGTAGGCCACTGCTTTACCTACCTCTGTGTCGTCACTCGTCGTCCATAAGTATACTATCCATCCATCTACATTGTATACCTGTGGTGTCTTTTTTTTTAATACTATAAACGCAGTCTGCTGACAGTGTCCACCAGGTCCATTATACTGTATATAGCAGTACGGTAGGCCACTGCTGTACCTACCTCTGTGTCGTCACTCGTCGTCCATAAGTATACTATCCATCCATCTACATTGTATACCTGTGGTGTCTTTTTTTCTTTATACTATAAACGCAGTCTGCTGACAGTGTCCACCAGGTCCATTATACTGTATATAGCAGTACGGTAGGCCACTGCTTTACCTACCTCTGTGTCGTCACTCGTCGTCCATAAGTATACTATCCATCCATCTACATTGTATACCTGTGGTGTCTTTTTTTTTAATACTATAAACGCAGTCTGCTGACAGTGTCCACCAGGTCCATTATACTGTATATAGCAGTACGGTAGGCCACTGCTGTACCTACCTCTGTGTCGTCACTCGTCGTCCATAAGTATACTATCCTCCATCTACATTGTATACCTGTGGTGTCTTTTTTTTAATACTATAAATGCAGTCTGCTGACAGTGTCCACCAGGTCCATTATACTGTATATAGCAGTACGGTAGGCCACTGCTGTACCTACCTCTGTGTCGTCACTCGTCGTCCATAAGTATACTATCTATCCATCTACATTGTATACCTGTGGTGTCTTTTTTTTTATACTATAAACGCAGTCTGCTGACAGTGTCCACCAGGTCTATTATACTGTTTATAGCAGTACGGTAGGCCACTGCTGTACCTACCTCTGTGTCGTCACTCGTCGTCCATAAGTATACTATCCACCAATCCACATTGTATACATGTGGTGTCTTTTTTTTAATACTATAAACGCAGTTTGCTGACAGTGTCCACCAGGTCCATTATACTGTATATAGCAGTACGGTAGGCCACTGCTGTACCTATCTCTGTGTCGTCACTCATCGTCCATAAGTATACTATCCATCCATCTACATTGTATACCTGTGGTGTCTTTTTTTCTTTATACTATAAACGCAGTCTGCTGACAGTGTCCACCAGGTCCATTATACTGTATATAGCAGTACGGTAGGCCACTGCTGTACCTACCTCTGTGTCGTCACTCATTGTCCATAAGTATACTATCCATCCATCTACATTGTATACCAGTGGTGTCTTTTTTTATACTATAAACGCAGTCTTCTGACAGTGTCCACCAGGTCCATTATACTGTATATAGCAGTACGGTAGGCCACTGCTGTACCTACCTCTGTGTCGTCACTCGTCGTCCATAAGTATACTATCCATCCATCTACATTGTATACCTGTGGTGTCTTTTTTTCTTTATACTATAAACGCAGTCTGCTGACAGTGTCCACCAGGTCCATTATACTGTATATAGCAGTACGGTAGGCCACTGCTGTACCTACCTCTGTGTCGTCATTCGTCGTCCATAAGTATACTATCCATCCATCTACATTGTATACCTGTGGTGTCTTTTTTTTATACTATAAACGCAGTCTGCTGACAGTGTCCACCAGGTCCATTATACTGTATATAGCAGTACGGTAGGCCACTGCTGTACCTACCTCTGTGTCGTCACTCGTCGTCCATAAGTATACTATCCATCCATCCGCATTGTATACATGTGGTGTCTTTTTTTTATACTATAAACGCAGTCTGCTGACAGTGTCCACCAGGTCCATTATACTGTATATTGCAGTACGGTAGGCCACTGCTGTACCTACCTCTGTGTCGTCACTCGTCGTCCATAAGTATACTATCCATCCATCTACATTGTATACCTGTGGTGTCTTTTTTTTTTATACTATAAACGCAGTCTGCTGACAGTGTCCACCAGGTCCATTATACTGTATATAGCAGTACGGTAGGCCACTGCTGTACCTACCTCTGTGTCGTCACTCGTCGTCCCTAAGTATACTATCCATCCATCTACATTGTATACCTGTGGTGTCTTTTTTTTTATACTATAAACGCAGTCTGCTGACAGTGTCCACCAGGTCCATTATACTGTATATAGCAGTACGGTAGGCCACTGCTGTACCTACCTCTGTGTCGTCACTCGTCGTCCATAAGTATACTATCCATCCACATTGTATACATGTGGTGTCTTTTTTTTTTTATACTATAAACGCAGTCTGCTGACAGTGTCCACCAGGTCCATTATACTGTATATAGCAGTACGGTAGGCCACTGCTGTACCTACCTCTGTGTCGTCACTCGTCGTCCATAAGTATACTATCCATCCATCTACATTGTATACCTGTGGTGTCTTTTTTTCTTTATACTATAAACGCAGTCTGCTGACAGTGTCCACCAGGTCCATTATACTGTATATAGCAGTACGGTAGGCCACTGCTTTACCTACCTCTGTGTCGTCACTCGTCGTCCATAAGTATACTATCCATCCATCTACATTGTATACCTGTGGTGTCTTTTTTTTTAATACTATAAACGCAGTCTGCTGACAGTGTCCACCAGGTCCATTATACTGTATATAGCAGTACGGTAGGCCACTGCTGTACCTACCTCTGTGTCGTCACTCGTCGTCCATAAGTATACTATCCATCCATCTACATTGTATACCTGTGGTGTCTTTTTTTTAATACTATAAACGCAGTCTGCTGATAGTGTCCACCAGGTCTATTATACTGTATATAGCAGTACGGTAGGCCACTGCTGTACCTACCTCTGTGTCGTCACTCGTCGTCCATAAGTATACTATCCATCCATCTACATTGTATACCTGTGGTGTCTTTTTTTCTTTATACTATAAACGCAGTCTGCTGACAGTGTCCACCAGGTCCATTATACTGTATATAGCAGTACGGTAGGCCACTGCTGTACCTACCTCTGTGTCGTCACTCGTCGTCCATAAGTATACTATCCATCCACATTGTATACATGTGGTGTCTTTTTTTTTATACTATAAACGCAGTCTGCTGACAGTGTCCACCAGGTCCATTATACTGTATATAGCAGTATGGTAGGCCACTGCTGTACCTACCTCTGTGTCGTCACTCGTCGTCCATAAGTATACTATCCATCCATCTACATTGTATACCTGTGGTGTCTTTTTTTCTTTATACTATAAACGCAGTCTGCTGACAGTGTCCACCAGGTCCATTATACTGTATATAGCAGTACGGTAGGCCATTGCTGTACCTACCTCTGTGTCGTCACTCGTCGTCCATAAGTATACTATCCATCCATCCATCTGCATTGTATACTGTATATAGCAGTACGGTAGGCCACTGCTGTACCTACCTCTGTGTCGTCACTCGTCGTCCATAAGTATACTATCCATCCATCTACATTGTATACCTGTGGTGTCTTTTTTTTATACTATAAATGCAGTCTGCTGACAGTGTCCACCAGGTCCATTATACTGTATATAGCAGTACGGTAGGCCACTGCTGTACCTACCTCTGTGTCGTCACTCGTCGTCCATAAGTATACTATCCATCCATCTACATTGTATACCTGTGGTGTCTTTTTTTCTTTATACTATAAACGCAGTCTGCTGACAGTGTCCACCAGGTCCATTATACTGTATATAGCAGTACGGTAGGCCACTGCTGTACCTACCTCTGTGTCGTCACTCGTCGTCCATAAGTATACTATCCATCCATCTACATTGTATACCTGTGGTGTCTTTTTTTTTTATACTATAAACACAGTCTGCTGACAGTGTCCACCAGGTCCATTATACTGTATATAGCAGTACGGTAGGCCACTGCTGTACCTACCTCTGTGTCGTCACTCGTCGTCCATAAGTATACTATCCATCCATCTACATTGTATACCTGTGGTGTCTTTTTTTCTTTATACTATAAACGCAGTCTGCTGACAGTGTCCACCAGGTCCATTATACTGTATATAGCAGTACGGTAGGCCACTGCTGTACCTACCTCTGTGTCGTCACTCGTCGTCCATAAGTATACTATCCATCCATCTACATTGAATACCTGTGGTGTCTTTTTTTTATACTATAAACGCAGTCTTCTGACAGTGTCCACCAGGTCCATTATACTGTATATAGCAGTACGGTAGGCCACTGCTGTACCTACCTCTGTGTCGTCACTCGTCGTCCATAAGTATACTATCCATCCATCTACATTGTATACCTGTGGTGTCTTTTTTTCTTTATACTATAAACGCAGTCTGCTGACAGTGTCCACCAGGTCCATAATACTGTATATAGCAGTACGGTAGGCCACTGCTGTACCTACCTCTGTGTCGTCACTCGTCGTCCATAAGTATACTATCCATCCATCTACATTGTATACCTGTGGTGTCTTTTTTTTAATACTATAAACGCAGTCTGCTGATAGTGTCCACCAGGTCCATTATACTGTATATAGCAGTACGGTAGGCCACTGCTGTACCTACCTCTGTGTCGTCACTCGTCGTCCATAAGTATACTATCCATCCATCTACATTGTATACCTGTGGTGTCTTTTTTTCTTTATACTATAAACGCAGTCTGCTGACAGTGTCCACCAGGTCCATTATACTGTATATAGCAGTACGGTAGGCCACTGCTGTACCTACCTCTGTGTCGTCACTCGTCGTCCATAAGTATACTATCCTCCATCTACATTGTATACCTGTGGTGTCTTTTTTTTAATACTATAAATGCAGTCTGCTGACAGTGTCCACCAGGTCCATTATACTGTATATAGCAGTACGGTAGGCCACTGCTGTACCTACCTCTGTGTCGTCACTCGTCGTCCATAAGTATACTATCTATCCATCTACATTGTATACCTGTGGTGTCTTTTTTTCTTTATACTATAAACGCAGTCTGCTGACAGTGTCCACCAGGTCCATTATACTGTATATAGCAGTACGGTAGGCCACTGCTTTACCTACCTCTGTGTCGTCACTCGTCGTCCATAAGTATACTATCCATCCATCTACATTGTATACCTGTGGTGTCTTTTTTTTTAATACTATAAACGCAGTCTGCTGACAGTGTCCACCAGGTCCATTATACTGTATATAGCAGTACGGTAGGCCACTGCTGTACCTACCTCTGTGTCGTCACTCGTCGTCCATAAGTATACTATCCTCCATCTACATTGTATACCTGTGGTGTCTTTTTTTTAATACTATAAATGCAGTCTGCTGACAGTGTCCACCAGGTCCATTATACTGTATATAGCAGTACGGTAGGCCACTGCTGTACCTACCTCTGTGTCGTCACTCGTCGTCCATAAGTATACTATCTATCCATCTACATTGTATACCTGTGGTGTCTTTTTTTTTATACTATAAACGCAGTCTGCTGACAGTGTCCACCAGGTCTATTATACTGTTTATAGCAGTACGGTAGGCCACTGCTGTACCTACCTCTGTGTCGTCACTCGTCGTCCATAAGTATACTATCCACCAATCCACATTGTATACATGTGGTGTCTTTTTTTTAATACTATAAACGCAGTTTGCTGACAGTGTCCACCAGGTCCATTATACTGTATATAGCAGTACGGTAGGCCACTGCTGTACCTATCTCTGTGTCGTCACTCATCGTCCATAAGTATACTATCCATCCATCTACATTGTATACCTGTGGTGTCTTTTTTTCTTTATACTATAAACGCAGTCTGCTGACAGTGTCCACCAGGTCCATTATACTGTATATAGCAGTACGGTAGGCCACTGCTGTACCTACCTCTGTGTCGTCACTCATTGTCCATAAGTATACTATCCATCCATCTACATTGTATACCAGTGGTGTCTTTTTTTATACTATAAACGCAGTCTTCTGACAGTGTCCACCAGGTCCATTATACTGTATATAGCAGTACGGTAGGCCACTGCTGTACCTACCTCTGTGTCGTCACTCGTCGTCCATAAGTATACTATCCATCCATCTACATTGTATACCTGTGGTGTCTTTTTTTCTTTATACTATAAACGCAGTCTGCTGACAGTGTCCACCAGGTCCATTATACTGTATATAGCAGTACGGTAGGCCACTGCTGTACCTACCTCTGTGTCGTCATTCGTCGTCCATAAGTATACTATCCATCCATCTACATTGTATACCTGTGGTGTCTTTTTTTTATACTATAAACGCAGTCTGCTGACAGTGTCCACCAGGTCCATTATACTGTATATAGCAGTACGGTAGGCCACTGCTGTACCTACCTCTGTGTCGTCACTCGTCGTCCATAAGTATACTATCCATCCATCCGCATTGTATACATGTGGTGTCTTTTTTTTATACTATAAACGCAGTCTGCTGACAGTGTCCACCAGGTCCATTATACTGTATATTGCAGTACGGTAGGCCACTGCTGTACCTACCTCTGTGTCGTCACTCGTCGTCCATAAGTATACTATCAATCCATCTACATTGTATACCTGTGGTGTCTTTTTTTCTTTATACTATAAACGCAGTCTGCTGACAGTGTCCACCAGGTCCATTATACTGTATATAGCAGTACGGTAGGCCACTGCTGTACCTACCTCTGTGTCGTCACTCGTCGTCCATAAGTATACTATCCTCCATCTACATTGTATACCTGTGGTGTCTTTTTTTATACTATAAACGCAGTCTGCTGACAGTGTCCACCAGGTCCATTATACTGTATATAGCAGTACGGTAGGCCACTGCTGTACCTACCTCTGTGTCGTCACTCGTCGTCCATAAGTATACTATCCATCCATCTACATTGTATACCTGTGGTGTCTTTTTTTTTTATACTATAAACGCAGTCTGCTGACAGTGTCCACCAGGTCCATTATACTGTATATAGCAGTACGGTAGGCCACTGCTGTACCTACCTCTGTGTCGTCACTCGTCGTCCCTAAGTATACTATCCATCCATCTACATTGTATACCTGTGGTGTCTTTTTTTTTATACTATAAACGCAGTCTGCTGACAGTGTCCACCAGGTCCATTATACTGTATATAGCAGTACGGTAGGCCACTGCTGTACCTACCTCTGTGTCGTCACTCGTCGTCCATAAGTATACTATCCATCCACATTGTATACATGTGGTGTCTTTTTTTTTTTATACTATAAACGCAGTCTGCTGACAGTGTCCACCAGGTCCATTATACTGTATATAGCAGTACGGTAGGCCACTGCTGTACCTACCTCTGTGTCGTCACTCGTCGTCCATAAGTATACTATCCATCCATCTACATTGTATACCTGTGGTGTCTTTTTTTCTTTATACTATAAACGCAGTCTGCTGACAGTGTCCACCAGGTCCATTATACTGTATATAGCAGTACGGTAGGCCACTGCTTTACCTACCTCTGTGTCGTCACTCGTCGTCCATAAGTATACTATCCATCCATCTACATTGTATACCTGTGGTGTCTTTTTTTTTAATACTATAAACGCAGTCTGCTGACAGTGTCCACCAGGTCCATTATACTGTATATAGCAGTACGGTAGGCCACTGCTGTACCTACCTCTGTGTCGTCACTCGTCGTCCATAAGTATACTATCCATCCATCTACATTGTATACCTGTGGTGTCTTTTTTTTAATACTATAAACGCAGTCTGCTGATAGTGTCCACCAGGTCTATTATACTGTATATAGCAGTACGGTAGGCCACTGCTGTACCTACCTCTGTGTCGTCACTCGTCGTCCATAAGTATACTATCCATCCATCTACATTGTATACCTGTGGTGTCTTTTTTTCTTTATACTATAAACGCAGTCTGCTGACAGTGTCCACCAGGTCCATTATACTGTATATAGCAGTACGGTAGGCCACTGCTGTACCTACCTCTGTGTCGTCACTCGTCGTCCATAAGTATACTATCCATCCACATTGTATACATGTGGTGTCTTTTTTTTTATACTATAAACGCAGTCTGCTGACAGTGTCCACCAGGTCCATTATACTGTATATAGCAGTATGGTAGGCCACTGCTGTACCTACCTCTGTGTCGTCACTCGTCGTCCATAAGTATACTATCCATCCATCTACATTGTATACCTGTGGTGTCTTTTTTTCTTTATACTATAAACGCAGTCTGCTGACAGTGTCCACCAGGTCCATTATACTGTATATAGCAGTACGGTAGGCCATTGCTGTACCTACCTCTGTGTCGTCACTCGTCGTCCATAAGTATACTATCCATCCATCCATCTGCATTGTATACTGTATATAGCAGTACGGTAGGCCACTGCTGTACCTACCTCTGTGTCGTCACTCGTCGTCCATAAGTATACTATCCATCCATCTACATTGTATACCTGTGGTGTCTTTTTTTTATACTATAAATGCAGTCTGCTGACAGTGTCCACCAGGTCCATTATACTGTATATAGCAGTACGGTAGGCCACTGCTGTACCTACCTCTGTGTCGTCACTCGTCGTCCATAAGTATACTATCCATCCATCTACATTGTATACCTGTGGTGTCTTTTTTTCTTTATACTATAAACGCAGTCTGCTGACAGTGTCCACCAGGTCCATTATACTGTATATAGCAGTACGGTAGGCCACTGCTGTACCTACCTCTGTGTCGTCACTCGTCGTCCATAAGTATACTATCCATCCATCTACATTGTATACCTGTGGTGTCTTTTTTTTTTATACTATAAACACAGTCTGCTGACAGTGTCCACCAGGTCCATTATACTGTATATAGCAGTACGGTAGGCCACTGCTGTACCTACCTCTGTGTCGTCACTCGTCGTCCATAAGTATACTATCCATCCATCTACATTGTATACCTGTGGTGTCTTTTTTTCTTTATACTATAAACGCAGTCTGCTGACAGTGTCCACCAGGTCCATTATACTGTATATAGCAGTACGGTAGGCCACTGCTGTACCTACCTCTGTGTCGTCACTCGTCGTCCATAAGTATACTATCCATCCATCTACATTGAATACCTGTGGTGTCTTTTTTTTATACTATAAACGCAGTCTTCTGACAGTGTCCACCAGGTCCATTATACTGTATATAGCAGTACGGTAGGCCACTGCTGTACCTACCTCTGTGTCGTCACTCGTCGTCCATAAGTATACTATCCATCCATCTACATTGTATACCTGTGGTGTCTTTTTTTCTTTATACTATAAACGCAGTCTGCTGACAGTGTCCACCAGGTCCATAATACTGTATATAGCAGTACGGTAGGCCACTGCTGTACCTACCTCTGTGTCGTCACTCGTCGTCCATAAGTATACTATCCATCCATCTACATTGTATACCTGTGGTGTCTTTTTTTTAATACTATAAACGCAGTCTGCTGATAGTGTCCACCAGGTCCATTATACTGTATATAGCAGTACGGTAGGCCACTGCTGTACCTACCTCTGTGTCGTCACTCGTCGTCCATAAGTATACTATCCATCCATCTACATTGTATACCTGTGGTGTCTTTTTTTCTTTATACTATAAACGCAGTCTGCTGACAGTGTCCACCAGGTCCATTATACTGTATATAGCAGTACGGTAGGCCACTGCTGTACCTACCTCTGTGTCGTCACTCGTCGTCCATAAGTATACTATCCTCCATCTACATTGTATACCTGTGGTGTCTTTTTTTTAATACTATAAATGCAGTCTGCTGACAGTGTCCACCAGGTCCATTATACTGTATATAGCAGTACGGTAGGCCACTGCTGTACCTACCTCTGTGTCGTCACTCGTCGTCCATAAGTATACTATCTATCCATCTACATTGTATACCTGTGGTGTCTTTTTTTTTATACTATAAACGCAGTCTGCTGACAGTGTCCACCAGGTCTATTATACTGTTTATAGCAGTACGGTAGGCCACTGCTGTACCTACCTCTGTGTCGTCACTCGTCGTCCATAAGTATACTATCCACCCATCCACATTGTATACATGTGGTGTCTTTTTTTTAATACTATAAACGCAGTCTGCTGACAGTGTCCACCAGGTCCATTATACTGTATATAGCAGTACGGTAGGCCACTGCTGTACCTATCTCTGTGTCGTCACTCATCGTCCATAAGTATACTATCCATCCATCTACATTGTATACCTGTGGTGTCTTTTTTTCTTTAAACTATAAACGCAGTCTGCTGACAGTGTCCACCAGGTCCATTATACTGTATATAGCAGTACGGTAGGCCACTGCTGTACCTACCTCTGTGTCGTCACTCATTGTCCATAAGTATACTATCCATCCATCTACATTGTATACCAGTGGTGTCTTTTTTTTATACTATAAACGCAGTCTTCTGACAGTGTCCACCAGGTCCATTATACTGTATATAGCAGTACGGTAGGCCACTGCTGTACCTACCTCTGTGTCGATACTCGTCGTCCATAAGTATACTATCCATCCATCTACATTGTATACCTGTGGTGTCTTTTTTTCTTTATACTATAAACGCAGTCTGCTGACAGTGTCCACCAGGTCCATTATACTGTATATAGCAGTACGGTAGGCCACTGCTGTACCTACCTCTGTGTCGTCATTCGTCGTCCATAAGTATACTATCCATCCATCTACATTGTATACCTGTGGTGTCTTTTTTTTATACTATAAACGCAGTCTGCTGACAGTGTCCACCAGGTCCATTATACTGTATATAGCAGTACGGTAGGCCACTGCTGTACCTACCTCTGTGTCGTCACTCGTCGTCCATAAGTATACTATCCATCCATCCACATTGTATACATGTGGTGTCTTTTTTTTATACTATAAACGCAGTCTGCTGACAGTGTCCACCAGGTCCATTATACTGTATATAGCAGTACGGTAGGCCACTGCTGTACCTACCTCTGTGTCGTCACTCGTCGTCCATAAGTATACTATCCATCCATCTACATTGTATACCTGTGGTGTCTTTTTTTCTTTATACTATAAACGCAGTCTGCTGACAGTGTCCACCAGGTCCATTATACTGTATATAGCAGTACGGTAGGCCACTGCTTTACCTACCTCTGTGTCGTCACTCGTCGTCCATAAGTATACTATCCATCCATCTACATTGTATACCTGTGGTGTCTTTTTTTTTAATACTATAAACGCAGTCTGCTGACAGTGTCCACCAGGTCCATTATACTGTATATAGCAGTACGGTAGGCCACTGCTGTACCTACCTCTGTGTCGTCACTCGTCGTCCATAAGTATACTATCCATCCATCTACATTGTATACCTGTGGTGTCTTTTGTTACGATTCCTGTACCCCAGACTGGGGAAGATCTTATGGCAGGGATCTGAGCACAGGAACCATATACAGGTTGTGGGAGCTGGAAAGCCTAGTAACCCCTGGAACCCTAACTCCGTTGTCTCGCCCGTGTTATCAGAAATCCCCTGCGAGACTATGGTTGCTTGAGCCCATGGCAGCCGCGTTCGAAGGGCGGGTTATGTCTGCCCAACCCCGATGCCCCCGCAGGTCTTAATGGGAGACAAGGGGAAGTCCGAGACAGGGTGATAACAAGGGGCCCTCTGACTAAGCAACCAAGCCAGGGGTTACAAGCTAACTTAACTAAATCAAAAGGTATGTGCGGACTAGCCGCCAGGGAAAAGGACAACCAAAGATCCACTGATCCGACACTCCTATCCGGCACCGCTGGACACCAGAGTGGATCTTGTGGAAGCGGAATCCTCCGCAAAGCTCCAGAACACAATATAAACAAAATAATAATAATAGCGGACAAGCCGCAACACACGGCTGCGCCGCGACTCACGAACACCACCAGATGTTAAAGGTGCTTGATCAGACTCCAGGAACAGATGGTAAATTCCGAGTACAGGATCACTGAGAACAGGAACAAACGGGTAAACCGGGACTGGGAACTTTCTCTGCAGCAGACACAGGCAAACAGGAAGCTATCACCGGCGTCTGTGAGGAGTCCTGGGAGTGCTTTTAACAGAGAGTCTTCCAATCAGCTGTTTGGAGGCTGATTGGATTTAAATGCTATGCAGCTGACAAGCTGCATGGTCAGGGAAACAGATGAGTGATAATTACAACATGCCATGCAGCTGCATGCTACACAGCCAGGAAACCAGTGAAGATATAAACTTAGACCCAGCAACGGGGAACACGATCCGACAGTGGCGTCCCCGTTGCTAGGCGCCGGCCGCACTGACGAGCGGACCCTCGGCGCCTAACAGTACCCCCCCCTTGAGGAGGGGTCAAGGAACCCCTAAATCCGGGTTTCTGAGGAAATTCTTGAAAAAATGCCCTTTTGAGTCTTGGGGCATGAAGATCCTCATCTAGGACCCACGACCTTTCCTCAGGACCATAACCTCTCCAATGGACCAAAAAATAGAGCCGACCCCGGGACAACTTGGAATCGAGAACCTTCTCAACCACGAACTCCTGCTGACCCTGTACATTAACTGGTGATCTCCCCTGAGGTTTTTTACGAGGAAATCTGCTAGATGAAACATATGGTTTGAGCAAAGAGCAATGGAAGGTATTTCCGATCCGTAAAGTTTTTGGTAGCTGTAACCGGAAAGCAACTGGATTGACTTTTTTGATAATGAGAAATGGTCCAATAAATCTAGGACCCAATCTGGCTGAGGTTTGTCGAAGTTTGATATTGCGAGTCGACAGCCACACCCTGTCTCCTACTTTAAAAGTGCACGGCCGCCGGAGCTTGTCAGAAAATTTTTTTTCCCTGAAAGCTGCTTTTCTGAGAGCAATGTGCACTCTTTTCCAAATAAGTTTAAGATGAGAGGTCAGGGCCAGAGAGGAGACAGAGGAATGTTGAAAAAATGAATTAGCTCTGGGATGGAAACCAAAAACTGCAAAAAATGGAGATACATTGGTGGAGGAATGACAGGCATTATTATAAGCAAACTCTGCTAATGGAAGAAACTCAGACCAGTCATTTTGGAGTTTGGCCGAGTACAAACGTAAATATTGTTTCAGGGATTGATTCACTCGCTCAGTCTGTCCATTTGATTGTGGATGATAACCGGAGGTTAATGATAATTTCATCTTTAATGAAGCACAAAAAGATTTCCAAAATTGTGCAATGAATTGTGGACCCCTGTCAGAAACAATATCAGTGGGTAACCCATGGAGTCTGAAAACATGACGGAGGAACAAGACTGCCAATCCCTGGGCAGATGGCAATCGGGGAAGACCAACAAAATGAGCCATCTTACTAAAACGGTCCACTACCACCCATATGACTGTGCATCCAGCTGACAGAGGGAGATCCACCACAAAATCCATGGAGATATGCGACCATGGTCTAAGAGGAACATTCAATGGCATGAGTTGACCAATAGGCAAAGAGCGAGGAACTTTATGCTGTGCACAGACCTGACATGAAAAAACAAATTCTTTAATGTCTTTAGAAAGACCAGGCCACCACACTGAGCGGGATACCAATTCCAAAGTTTTAGCGACTCCCAGATGCCCTGCAACTTTGCTATCATGAAATTCCTCCAAAACAGTTGCTCTCAAAAACTCAGGAACAAAAAGACGACCAGCAGGAGTATTTCCCGGAGCTTGATGTTGAAGCAGCTTCAATTGAGAAAAAACATCCTGTGTGAGACCTGCCTGAATGACTGAAGGCGGAAGTATGGGAGTAACAGGACTGTTGTCTTGAACGGGAAGAAAACTGCGTGAGAGGGCATCTGCCTTGGTATTCTTGGAACCAGGTCTGAAGGTGATAATGAATTTGAAACGAGTAAAAAATAAAGCCCAACGAGCCTGTCGGGCATTCAGTCGCTTAGCTGATTCAATGTATTGAAGATTTTTGTGATCAGTCAAAACAGAAATGGTATGGCTCGCTCCTTCAAGCCAATGTCTCCACTCCTCAAAAGCCCATTTAATAGCCAGCAACTCCCGATTACCAACATCGTAGTTGGATTCAGCAGACGAGAACTTCCTGGACATAAAGGCACAAGGATGTAACTCAAGGGAATCTGGATCCTTCTGAGAAAGGATAGCCCCTACACCAACCTCCGAGGCATCTACCTCAACGATGAAAGGCAATTCTGGGTTGGGATGTCTAAGGACAGGGGCTGAGACAAAGGCTTGTTTCAAGGCCTGAAAAGATGCTTTAGCTTCACATGACCAATTGGTAGGATCTGCTCCCTTCTTAGTGAGTGCCACAATGGGAGCAACTAGGTCAGAGAAAGAGTGAATAAACCTTCTATAGTAGTTTGCAAACCCTAAAAAGCGCTGAATAGCTTTTAAGTTAGTGGGTTGCGCCCAACTCAGGATGGCTTGGAGCTTCTTAGGTTCCATTCGGAATCCCCGAGGGGAAATAATGTACCCTAAAAAGGATACCTCCGTGACGTGAAATTCACACTTCTCCGGTTTGGCATACAAGTGATTTTCACGTAATTTCTTAAGCACCTGACGCACCTGGGTAACATGTTGTTCTACAGAGTCAGAATATATCAAAATGTCGTCTAAATAGACCACGACGAATCTTCCCAGAAACTCACGGAGCACATCATTAATGAGATCCTGAAAGACTGCCGGAGCGTTAGATAGGCCGAATGGCATGACCAGATACTCATAGTGGCCTGATTGAGTACTGAATGCCGTTTTCCACTCATCCCCTGACCTGATTCTAATGAGATTATATGCTCCTCTCAGGTCAATCTTAGAAAAAATAACAGCCGAACGTAGCTGATCAAAGAGGACAGAGATCAGTGGCAGGGGGTAAGTATTCTTTACTGAGATCTTATTCAAGGCTCGAAAGTCAATGCAGGGTCTGAGGGAACCATCCTTCTTCTCTACGAAGAAGAAACCTGCACTTAAAGGGGATTTAGATGGCCTGATAAACCCTTTCTCAAGACTTTCTTTCACATACTCATTCATGGCCACCGTTTCAGGACCAGACAAAGCATATAACCTTCCTTTAGGCAACGTGGCACCAGGAATTAACTCAATGGTACAATCATAAGGCCTATGGGGAGGCAAAATATCAGCATTGCCCTTGGAAAACACATCCAAAAAATCCTGGTATTCTCCAGGAATATGTGCGGACCTGGCAGAAGCTACTCGGATAGGAAGTGTAATACATTCTTTATCACAGATGGTACCCCATTGTAGGATCTCCCCAGACTGCCAATCTATGATGGGATTATGGAAGGCCAGCCAAGGGTGACCCAGAACCACAGGAACTGCTGGACAATGGGTAAGAAAAAACTCAATCTTTTCTGAATGTAGAGCTCCCACCGAGAGCAAAACTGGAGGTGTACATAGAGAAATAACCCCATTGGATAAGGGACTCCCATCTAAACCATGCATGGTGACACACCTACCTAAGGTTAGCTGAGGAATACCTAAGGCCTTGGCCCATGTTAAGTCCATAAAGTTTCCTGCAGCTCCACTGTCCACAAAAGCAGAGACCGAGGAACAGAGGCTGTCATAAGAAACTTTAGCAGGAACCAACAGTGAATTATTCGAGGAGATGAGCTGTAGACCAAAGTGAACCCCCTCACTATTCACTTGGTCAGGAAGTTTCCCGACTTGTTTGGGCAACTACGGGCAAAATGTCCCTTACCTCCGCAGTACAAACACAGACCCGAATTTTGCCTCCTGGTTCTTTCTTCCGGAGACAATTTGGAGAGACCAATCTGCATAGGCTCTCCCATGTCTACAGGAACGGAAGGAACACAGGGAAAAGAAACTACAGATGCCCCTTTTTCAGTCCTCCGCTCTCTGAGCCGACGATCTATTTTAATAGAGAGCTCCATGAGTTTATCAAGGGTCTCAGGAGCGGGATACTGAAGGAGGCTGTCTTTTATAGATTCAGATAAGCCGAGGCGAAACTGACTGCGCAGGGCAGGGTCATTCCAGCCACAGTCGTTCGACCAACGGCGAAACTCCGTACAATAATTCTCTGCAGGATTCCTACCCTGTCTCAGAGCACGCAACTGACTTTCTGCGGACGCCTCTCTATCAGGGTCGTCATACAATAGCCCCAAAGATTTAAAAAAGGCGTCTACAGACGATAAGGCCGGATCGTCTGTCTTCAAACCAAAAGCCCAGGTCTGAGGATCCCCCTGAAGCAGAGAAACTACAATCCCAACCCGCTGAGCCTCCGTACCTGAGGAGACTGGTCTCAAACGAAAATACAGTTTACAAGACTCTTTAAAATTAAAAAACTGTTTTCTATCCCCAGAAAAACGGTCAGGCAGATGCATTTTTGGTTCAGGGACAACCCTCGGGGAAGTCCGTAACAGATCTTCCTGTGAGCTCACCCGGAGGGACAGATCCTGAACCATCTGGGTAAGTTCCTGAATCTGACTAACTAGGAACTGGCCAGGGTTTGGCCCAACACCGGTGGGATTCATGAGGCCGACAAAAATTCTCCCAACTGGATCAGTGAAAAAATTAACTCCTGTTGAAATTTTTTCTTTTGTGGCCGGTGATAATGTTACGATTCCTGTACCCCAGACTGGGGAAGATCTTATGGCAGGGATCTGAGCACAGGAACCATATACAGGTTGTGGGAGCTGGAAAGCCTAGTAACCCCTGGAACCCTAACTCCGTTGTCTCGCCCGTGTTATCAGAAATCCCCTGCGAGACTATGGTTGCTTGAGCCCATGGCAGCCGCGTTCGAAGGGCGGATTATGTCTGCCCAACCCCGATGCCCCCGCAGGTCTTAATGGGAGACAAGGGGAAGTCCGAGACAGGGTGATAACAAGGGGCCCTCTGACTAAGCAACCAAGCCAGGGGTTACAAGCTAACTTAACTAAATCAAAAGGTATGTGCGGACTAGCCGCCAGGGAAAAGGACAACCAAAGATCCACTGATCCGACACTCCTATCCGGCACCGCTGGACACCAGAGTGGATCTTGTGGAAGCGGAATCCTCCGCAAAGCTCCAGAACACAATATAAACAAAATAATAATAATAGCGGACAAGCCGCAACACACGGCTGCGCCGCGACTCACGAACACCACCAGATGTTAAAGGTGCTTGATCAGACTCCAGGAACAGATGGTAAATTCCGAGTACAGGATCACTGAGAACAGGAACAAACGGGTAAACCGGGACTGGGAACTTTCTCTGCAGCAGACACAGGCAAACAGGAAGCTATCACCGGCGTCTGTGAGGAGTCCTGGGAGTGCTTTTAACAGAGAGTCTTCCAATCAGCTGTTTGGAGGCTGATTGGATTTAAATGCTATGCAGCTGACAAGCTGCATGGTCAGGGAAACAGATGAGTGATAATTACAACATGCCATGCAGCTGCATGCTACACAGCCAGGAAACCAGTGAAGATATAAACTTAGACCCAGCAACGGGGAACACGATCCGACAGTGGCGTCCCCGTTGCTAGGCGCCGGCCGCACTGACGAGCGGACCCTCGGCGCCTAACATCTTTTTTTTAATACTATAAACGCAGTCTGCTGATAGTGTCCACCAGGTCTATTATACTGTATATAGCAGTACGGTAGGCCACTGCTGTACCTACCTCTGTGTCGTCACTCGTCGTCCATAAGTATACTATCCATCCATCTACATTGTATACCTGTGGTGTCTTTTTTTCTTTATACTATAAACGCAGTCTGCTGACAGTGTCCACCAGGTCCATTATACTGTATATAGCAGTACGGTAGGCCACTGCTGTACCTACCTCTGTGTCGTCACTCGTCGTCCATAAGTATACTATCCATCCACATTGTATACATGTGGTGTCTTTTTTTTTATACTATAAACGCAGTCTGCTGACAGTGTCCACCAGGTCCATTATACTGTATATAGCAGTATGGTAGGCCACTGCTGTACCTACCTCTGTGTCGTCACTCGTCGTCCATAAGTATACTATCCATCCATCTACATTGTATACCTGTGGTGTCTTTTTTTCTTTATACTATAAACGCAGTCTGCTGACAGTGTCCACCAGGTCCATTATACTGTATATAGCAGTACGGTAGGCCATTGCTGTACCTACCTCTGTGTCGTCACTCGTCGTCCATAAGTATACTATCCATCCATCCATCTGCATTGTATACTGTATATAGCAGTACGGTAGGCCACTGCTGTACCTACCTCTGTGTCGTCACTCGTCGTCCATAAGTATACTATCCATCCATCTACATTGTATACCTGTGGTGTCTTTTTTTTATACTATAAATGCAGTCTGCTGACAGTGTCCACCAGGTCCATTATACTGTATATAGCAGTACGGTAGGCCACTGCTGTACCTACCTCTGTGTCGTCACTCGTCGTCCATAAGTATACTATCCATCCATCTACATTGTATACCTGTGGTGTCTTTTTTTCTTTATACTATAAACGCAGTCTGCTGACAGTGTCCACCAGGTCCATTATACTGTATATAGCAGTACGGTAGGCCACTGCTGTACCTACCTCTGTGTCGTCACTCGTCGTCCATAAGTATACTATCCATCCATCTACATTGTATACCTGTGGTGTCTTTTTTTTTTATACTATAAACACAGTCTGCTGACAGTGTCCACCAGGTCCATTATACTGTATATAGCAGTACGGTAGGCCACTGCTGTACCTACCTCTGTGTCGTCACTCGTCGTCCATAAGTATACTATCCATCCATCTACATTGTATACCTGTGGTGTCTTTTTTTCTTTATACTATAAACGCAGTCTGCTGACAGTGTCCACCAGGTCCATTATACTGTATATAGCAGTACGGTAGGCCACTGCTGTACCTACCTCTGTGTCGTCACTCGTCGTCCATAAGTATACTATCCATCCATCTACATTGAATACCTGTGGTGTCTTTTTTTTATACTATAAACGCAGTCTTCTGACAGTGTCCACCAGGTCCATTATACTGTATATAGCAGTACGGTAGGCCACTGCTGTACCTACCTCTGTGTCGTCACTCGTCGTCCATAAGTATACTATCCATCCATCTACATTGTATACCTGTGGTGTCTTTTTTTCTTTATACTATAAACGCAGTCTGCTGACAGTGTCCACCAGGTCCATAATACTGTATATAGCAGTACGGTAGGCCACTGCTGTACCTACCTCTGTGTCGTCACTCGTCGTCCATAAGTATACTATCCATCCATCTACATTGTATACCTGTGGTGTCTTTTTTTTAATACTATAAACGCAGTCTGCTGATAGTGTCCACCAGGTCCATTATACTGTATATAGCAGTACGGTAGGCCACTGCTGTACCTACCTCTGTGTCGTCACTCGTCGTCCATAAGTATACTATCCATCCATCTACATTGTATACCTGTGGTGTCTTTTTTTCTTTATACTATAAACGCAGTCTGCTGACAGTGTCCACCAGGTCCATTATACTGTATATAGCAGTACGGTAGGCCACTGCTGTACCTACCTCTGTGTCGTCACTCGTCGTCCATAAGTATACTATCCTCCATCTACATTGTATACCTGTGGTGTCTTTTTTTTAATACTATAAATGCAGTCTGCTGACAGTGTCCACCAGGTCCATTATACTGTATATAGCAGTACGGTAGGCCACTGCTGTACCTACCTCTGTGTCGTCACTCGTCGTCCATAAGTATACTATCTATCCATCTACATTGTATACCTGTGGTGTCTTTTTTTTTATACTATAAACGCAGTCTGCTGACAGTGTCCACCAGGTCTATTATACTGTTTATAGCAGTACGGTAGGCCACTGCTGTACCTACCTCTGTGTCGTCACTCGTCGTCCATAAGTATACTATCCACCCATCCACATTGTATACATGTGGTGTCTTTTTTTTAATACTATAAACGCAGTCTGCTGACAGTGTCCACCAGGTCCATTATACTGTATATAGCAGTACGGTAGGCCACTGCTGTACCTATCTCTGTGTCGTCACTCATCGTCCATAAGTATACTATCCATCCATCTACATTGTATACCTGTGGTGTCTTTTTTTCTTTAAACTATAAACGCAGTCTGCTGACAGTGTCCACCAGGTCCATTATACTGTATATAGCAGTACGGTAGGCCACTGCTGTACCTACCTCTGTGTCGTCACTCATTGTCCATAAGTATACTATCCATCCATCTACATTGTATACCAGTGGTGTCTTTTTTTTATACTATAAACGCAGTCTTCTGACAGTGTCCACCAGGTCCATTATACTGTATATAGCAGTACGGTAGGCCACTGCTGTACCTACCTCTGTGTCGATACTCGTCGTCCATAAGTATACTATCCATCCATCTACATTGTATACCTGTGGTGTCTTTTTTTCTTTATACTATAAACGCAGTCTGCTGACAGTGTCCACCAGGTCCATTATACTGTATATAGCAGTACGGTAGGCCACTGCTGTACCTACCTCTGTGTCGTCATTCGTCGTCCATAAGTATACTATCCATCCATCTACATTGTATACCTGTGGTGTCTTTTTTTTATACTATAAACGCAGTCTGCTGACAGTGTCCACCAGGTCCATTATACTGTATATAGCAGTACGGTAGGCCACTGCTGTACCTACCTCTGTGTCGTCACTCGTCGTCCATAAGTATACTATCCATCCATCCACATTGTATACATGTGGTGTCTTTTTTTTATACTATAAACGCAGTCTGCTGACAGTGTCCACCAGGTCCATTATACTGTATATTGCAGTACGGTAGGCCACTGCTGTACCTACCTCTGTGTCGTCACTCGTCGTCCATAAGTATACTATCCATCCATCTACATTGTATACCTGTGGTGTCTTTTTTTTTAATACTATAAACGCAGTCTGCTGACAGTGTCCACCAGGTCTATTATACTGTATATAGCTGTACGGTAGGCCACTGCTGTACCTACCTCTGTGTCGTCACTCGTCGTCCATAAGTATACTATCCATCCATCTACATTGTATACCTGTGGTGTCTTTTTTTTCTTTATACTATAAACGCAGTCTGCTGACAGTGTCCACCAGGTCCATTATACTGTATATAGCAGTACGGTAGGCCACTGCTGTACCTACCTCTGTGTCGTCACTCGTCGTCCATAAGTATACTATCCATCCATCCACATTGTATACATGTGGTGTCTTTTTTTTTATACTATAAACGCAGTCTGCTGACAGTGTCCACCAGGTCCATTATACTGTATATAGCAGTACGGTAGGCCACTGCTGTACCTACCTCTGTGTCGTCACTCGTCGTCCATAAGTATACTATCCATCCATCTACATTGTATACCTGTGGTGTCTTTTTTTTTTATACTATAAACGCAGTCTGCTGACAGTGTCCACCAGGTCCATTATACTGTATATAGCAGTACGGTAGGCCACTGCTGTACCTACCTCTGTGTCGTCACTCGTCGTCCCTAAGTATACTATCCATCCATCTACATTGTATACCTGTGGTGTCTTTTTTTTTTATACTATAAACGCAGTCTGCTGACAGTGTCCACCAGGTCCATTATACTGTATATAGCAGTACGGTAGGCCACTGCTGTACCTACCTCTGTGTCGTCACTCGTCGTCCATAAGTATACTATCCATCCACATTGTATACATGTGGTGTCTTTTTTTTTTTATACTATAAACGCAGTCTGCTGACAGTGTCCACCAGGTCCATTATACTGTATATAGCAGTACGGTAGGCCACTGCTGTACCTACCTCTGTGTCGTCACTCGTCGTCCATAAGTATACTATCCATCCATCTACATTGTATACCTGTGGTGTCTTTTTTTCTTTATACTATAAACGCAGTCTGCTGACAGTGTCCACCAGGTCCATTATACTGTATATAGCAGTACGGTAGGCCACTGCTTTACCTACCTCTGTGTCGTCACTCGTCGTCCATAAGTATACTATCCATCCATCTACATTGTATACCTGTGGTGTCTTTTTTTTTAATACTATAAACGCAGTCTGCTGACAGTGTCCACCAGGTCCATTATACTGTATATAGCAGTACGGTAGGCCACTGCTGTACCTACCTCTGTGTCGTCACTCGTCGTCCATAAGTATACTATCCATCCATCTACATTGTATACCTGTGGTGTCTTTTTTTCTTTATACTATAAACGCAGTCTGCTGACAGTGTCCACCAGGTCCATTATACTGTATATAGCAGTACGGTAGGCCACTGCTTTACCTACCTCTGTGTCGTCACTCGTCGTCCATAAGTATACTATCCATCCATCTACATTGTATACCTGTGGTGTCTTTTTTTTTAATACTATAAACGCAGTCTGCTGACAGTGTCCACCAGGTCCATTATACTGTATATAGCAGTACGGTAGGCCACTGCTGTACCTACCTCTGTGTCGTCACTCGTCGTCCATAAGTATACTATCCTCCATCTACATTGTATACCTGTGGTGTCTTTTTTTTAATACTATAAATGCAGTCTGCTGACAGTGTCCACCAGGTCCATTATACTGTATATAGCAGTACGGTAGGCCACTGCTGTACCTACCTCTGTGTCGTCACTCGTCGTCCATAAGTATACTATCTATCCATCTACATTGTATACCTGTGGTGTCTTTTTTTTTATACTATAAACGCAGTCTGCTGACAGTGTCCACCAGGTCTATTATACTGTTTATAGCAGTACGGTAGGCCACTGCTGTACCTACCTCTGTGTCGTCACTCGTCGTCCATAAGTATACTATCCACCCATCCACATTGTATACATGTGGTGTCTTTTTTTTAATACTATAAACGCAGTTTGCTGACAGTGTCCACCAGGTCCATTATACTGTATATAGCAGTACGGTAGGCCACTGCTGTACCTATCTCTGTGTCGTCACTCATCGTCCATAAGTATACTATCCATCCATCTACATTGTATACCTGTGGTGTCTTTTTTTCTTTATACTATAAACGCAGTCTGCTGACAGTGTCCACCAGGTCCATTATACTGTATATAGCAGTACGGTAGGCCACTGCTGTACCTACCTCTGTGTCGTCACTCATTGTCCATAAGTATACTATCCATACATCTACATTGTATACCAGTGGTGTCTTTTTTTATACTATAAACGCAGTCTTCTGACAGTGTCCACCAGGTCCATTATACTGTATATAGCAGTACGGTAGGCCACTGCTGTACCTACCTCTGTGTCGTCACTCGTCGTCCATAAGTATACTATCCATCCATCTACATTGTATACCTGTGGTGTCTTTTTTTCTTTATACTATAAACGCAGTCTGCTGACAGTGTCCACCAGGTCCATTATACTGTATATAGCAGTACGGTAGGCCACTGCTGTACCTACCTCTGTGTCGTCATTCGTCGTCCATAAGTATACTATCCATCCATCTACATTGTATACCTGTGGTGTCTTTTTTTTATACTATAAACGCAGTCTGCTGACAGTGTCCACCAGGTCCATTATACTGTATATAGCAGTACGGTAGGCCACTGCTGTACCTACCTCTGTGTCGTCACTCGTCGTCCATAAGTATACTATCCATCCATCCACATTGTATACATGTGGTGTCTTTTTTTTATACTATAAACGCAGTCTGCTGACAGTGTCCACCAGGTCCATTATACTGTATATTGCAGTACGGTAGGCCACTGCTGTACCTACCTCTGTGTCGTCACTCGTCGTCCATAAGTATACTATCCATCCATCTACATTGTATACCTGTGGTGTCTTTTTTTTTAATACTATAAACGCAGTCTGCTGACAGTGTCCACCAGGTCTATTATACTGTATATAGCAGTACGGTAGGCCACTGCTGTACCTACCTCTGTGTCGTCACTCGTCGTCCATAAGTATACTATCCATCCATCTACATTGTATACCTGTGGTGTCTTTTTTTCTTTATACTATAAACGCAGTCTGCTGACAGTGTCCACCAGGTCCATTATACTGTATATAGCAGTACGGTAGGCCACTGCTGTACCTACCTCTGTGTCGTCACTCGTCGTCCATAAGTATACTATCCTCCATCTACATTGTATACCTGTGGTGTCTTTTTTTTATACTATAAACGCAGTCTGCTGACAGTGTCCACCAGGTCCATTATACTGTATATAGCAGTACGGTAGGCCACTGCTGTACCTACCTCTGTGTCGTCACTCGTCGTCCATAAGTATACTATCCATCCATCTACATTGTATACCTGTGGTGTCTTTTTTTTTTATACTATAAACGCAGTCTGCTGACAGTGTCCACCAGGTCCATTATACTGTATATAGCAGTACGGTAGGCCACTGCTGTACCTACCTCTGTGTCGTCACTCGTCGTCCCTAAGTATACTATCCATCCATCTACATTGTATACCTGTGGTGTCTTTTTTTTTTATACTATAAACGCAGTCTGCTGACAGTGTCCACCAGGTCCATTATACTGTATATAGCAGTACGGTAGGCCACTGCTGTACCTACCTCTGTGTCGTCACTCGTCGTCCATAAGTATACTATCCATCCACATTGTATACATGTGGTGTCTTTTTTTTTTTATACTATAAACGCAGTCTGCTGACAGTGTCCACCAGGTCCATTATACTGTATATAGCAGTACGGTAGGCCACTGCTGTACCTACCTCTGTGTCGTCACTCGTCGTCCATAAGTATACTATCCATCCATCTACATTGTATACCTGTGGTGTCTTTTTTTCTTTATACTATAAACGCAGTCTGCTGACAGTGTCCACCAGGTCCATTATACTGTATATAGCAGTACGGTAGGCCACTGCTTTACCTACCTCTGTGTCGTCACTCGTCGTCCATAAGTATACTATCCATCCATCTACATTGTATACCTGTGGTGTCTTTTTTTTTAATACTATAAACGCAGTCTGCTGACAGTGTCCACCAGGTCCATTATACTGTATATAGCAGTACGGTAGGCCACTGCTGTACCTACCTCTGTGTCGTCACTCGTCGTCCATAAGTATACTATCCATCCATCTACATTGTATACCTGTGGTGTCTTTTTTTTAATACTATAAACGCAGTCTGCTGATAGTGTCCACCAGGTCTATTATACTGTATATAGCAGTACGGTAGGCCACTGCTGTACCTACCTCTGTGTCGTCACTCGTCGTCCATAAGTATACTATCCATCCATCTACATTGTATACCTGTGGTGTCTTTTTTTCTTTATACTATAAACGCAGTCTGCTGACAGTGTCCACCAGGTCCATTATACTGTATATAGCAGTACGGTAGGCCACTGCTGTACCTACCTCTGTGTCGTCACTCGTCGTCCATAAGTATACTATCCTCCATCTACATTGTATACCTGTGGTGTCTTTTTTTTAATACTATAAATGCAGTCTGCTGACAGTGTCCACCAGGTCCATTATACTGTATATAGCAGTACGGTAGGCCACTGCTGTACCTACCTCTGTGTCGTCACTCGTCGTCCATAAGTATACTATCTATCCATCTACATTGTATACCTGTGGTGTCTTTTTTTTTATACTATAAACGCAGTCTGCTGACAGTGTCCACCAGGTCTATTATACTGTTTATAGCAGTACGGTAGGCCACTGCTGTACCTACCTCTGTGTCGTCACTCGTCGTCCATAAGTATACTATCCACCCATCCACATTGTATACATGTGGTGTCTTTTTTTTAATACTATAAACGCAGTCTGCTGACAGTGTCCACCAGGTCCATTATACTGTATATAGCAGTACGGTAGGCCACTGCTGTACCTATCTCTGTGTCGTCACTCATCGTCCATAAGTATACTATCCATCCATCTACATTGTATACCTGTGGTGTCTTTTTTTCTTTATACTATAAACGCAGTCTGCTGACAGTGTCCACCAGGTCCATTATACTGTATATAGCAGTACGGTAGGCCACTGCTGTACCTACCTCTGTGTCGTCACTCATTGTCCATAAGTATACTATCCATCCATCTACATTGTATACCAGTGGTGTCTTTTTTTTATACTATAAACGCAGTCTTCTGACAGTGTCCACCAGGTCCATTATACTGTATATAGCAGTACGGTAGGCCACTGCTGTACCTACCTCTGTGTCGTCACTCGTCGTCCATAAGTATACTATCCATCCATCTACATTGTATACCTGTGGTGTCTTTTTTTCTTTATACTATAAACGCAGTCTGCTGACAGTGTCCACCAGGTCCATTATACTGTATATAGCAGTACGGTAGGCCACTGCTGTACCTACCTCTGTGTCGTCATTCGTCGTCCATAAGTATACTATCCATCCATCTACATTGTATACCTGTGGTGTCTTTTTTTTATACTATAAACGCAGTCTGCTGACAGTGTCCACCAGGTCCATTATACTGTATATAGCAGTACGGTAGGCCACTGCTGTACCTACCTCTGTGTCGTCACTCGTCGTCCATAAGTATACTATCCATCCATCCACATTGTATACATGTGGTGTCTTTTTTTTATACTATAAACGCAGTCTGCTGACAGTGTCCACCAGGTCCATTATACTGTATATTGCAGTACGGTAGGCCACTGCTGTACCTACCTCTGTGTCGTCACTCGTCGTCCATAAGTATACTATCCATCCATCTACATTGTATACCTGTGGTGTCTTTTTTTTTAATACTATAAACGCAGTCTGCTGACAGTGTCCACCAGGTCTATTATACTGTATATAGCAGTACGGTAGGCCACTGCTGTACCTACCTCTGTGTCGTCACTCGTCGTCCATAAGTATACTATCCATCTACATTGTATACCTGTGGTGTCTTTTTTTCTTTATACTATAAACGCAGTCTGCTGACAGTGTCCACCAGGTCCATTATACTGTATATAGCAGTACGGTAGGCCACTGCTGTACCTACCTCTGTGTCGTCACTCGTCGTCCATAAGTATACTATCCTCCATCTACATTGTATACCTGTTGTGTCTTTTTTTTATACTATAAACGCAGTCTGCTGACAGTGTCCACCAGGTCCATTATACTGTATATAGCAGTACGGTAGGCCACTGCTGTACCTACCTCTGTGTCGTCACTCGTCGTCCATAAGTATACTATCCATCCATCTACATTGTATACCTGTGGTGTCTTTTTTTTTTATACTATAAACGCAGTCTGCTGACAGTGTCCACCAGGTCCATTATACTGTATATAGCAGTACGGTAGGCCACTGCTGTACCTACCTCTGTGTCGTCACTCGTCGTCCCTAAGTATACTATCCATCCATCTACATTGTATACCTGTGGTGTCTTTTTTTTTTATACTATAAACGCAGTCTGCTGACAGTGTCCACCAGGTCCATTATACTGTATATAGCAGTACGGTAGGCCACTGCTGTACCTACCTCTGTGTCGTCACTCGTCGTCCATAAGTATACTATCCATCCACATTGTATACATGTGGTGTCTTTTTTTTTTTATACTATAAACGCAGTCTGCTGACAGTGTCCACCAGGTCCATTATACTGTATATAGCATTACGGTAGGCCATTGCTGTACCTACCTCTGTGTCGTCACTCGTCGTCCATAAGTATACTATCCATCCATCCATCTGCATTGTATACCTGTGGTGGCTTTTTTTTTAAATACTATAAACGCAGTCTGCTGACAGTGTCCACCAGGTCCATTATACTGTATATAGCAGTACGGTAGGCCACTGCTGTACCTACCTCTGTGTCGTCACTCGTCGTCCATAAGTATACTATCCATCCATCTACATTGTATACCTGTGGTGTCTTTTTTTCTTTATACTATAAACGCAGTCTGCTGACAGTGTCCACCAGGTCCATTATACTGTATATAGCAGTACGGTAGGCCACTGCTTTACCTACCTCTGTGTCGTCACTCGTCGTCCATAAGTATACTATCCATCCATCTGCATTGTATACCTGTGGTGTCTTTTTTTTTAATACTATAAACGCAGTCTGCTGACAGTGTCCACCAGGTCCATTATACTGTATATAGCAGTACGGTAGGCCACTGCTGTACCTACCTCTGTGTCGTCACTCGTCGTCCATAAGTATACTATCCATCCATCTACATTGTATACCTGTGGTGTCTTTTTTTCTTTATACTATAAACGCAGTCTGCTGACAGTGTCCACCAGGTCCATTATACTGTATATAGCAGTACGGTAGGCCACTGCTGTACCTACCTCTGTGTCGTCACTCGTCGTCCATAAGTATACTATCCATCCATCTACATTGTATACCTGTGGTGTCTTTTTTTTTATACTATAAACGCAGTCTGCTGACAGTGTCCACCAGGTCCATTATACTGTATATAGCAGTACGGTAGGCCACTGCTGTACCTACCTCTGTGTCGTCACTTGTCGTCCATAAGTATACTATCCATCCATCTACATTGTATACCTGTGGTGTCTTTTTTTCTTTATACTATAAACGCAGTCTGCTGACAGTGTCCACCAGGTCCATTATACTGTATATAGCAGTACGGTAGGCCACTGCTGTACCTACCTCTGTGTCGTCACTCGTTGTCCATAAGTATACTATCCATCCATCTACATTGAATACCTGTGGTGTCTTTTTTTTATACTATAAACGCAGTCTTCTGACAGTGTCCACCAGGTCCATTATACTGTATATAGCAGTACGGTAGGCCACTGCTGTACCTACCTCAGTGTCGTCACTCGTCGTCCATAAGTATACTATCCATCCATCTACATTGTATACCTGTGGTGTCTTTTTTTCTTTATACTATAAACGCAGTCTGCTGACAGTGTCCACCAGGTCCATTATACTGTATATAGCAGTACGGTAGGCCACTGCTGTACCTACCTCTGTGTCGTCACTTGTCGTCCATAAGTATACTATCCATCCATCTACATTGTATACCTGTGGTGTCTTTTTTTCTTTATACTATAAACGCAGTCTGCTGACAGTGTCCACCAGGTCCATTATACTGTATATAGCAGTACGGTAGGCCACTGCTGTACCTACCTCTGTGTCGTCACTCGTTGTCCATAAGTATACTATCCATCCATCTACATTGAATACCTGTGGTGTCTTTTTTTTATACTATAAACGCAGTCTTCTGACAGTGTCCACCAGGTCCATTATACTGTATATAGCAGTACGGTAGGCCACTGCTGTACCTACCTCAGTGTCGTCACTCGTCGTCCATAAGTATACTATCCATCCATCTACATTGTATACCTGTGGTGTCTTTTTTTCTTTATACTATAAACGCAGTCTGCTGACAGTGTCCACCAGGTCCATTATACTGTATATAGCACTACGGTAGGCCACTGCTGTACCTACCTCTGTGTCGTCACTCGTCGTCCATAAGTATACTATCCATCCATCTACATTGTATACCTGTGGTGTCTTTTTTTCTTTATACTATAAACGCAGTCTGCTGACAGTGTCCACCAGGTCCATTATACTGTATATAGCAGTACGGTAGGCCACTGCTGTACCTACCTCTGTGTCGTCACTCGTCGTCCATAAGTATACTATCCATCCATCTACATTGTATACCTGTGGTGTCTCTTTTTCTTTATACTATAAACGCAGTCTGCTGACAGTGTCCACCAGGTCCATTATACTGTATATAGCAGTACGGTAGGCCACTGCTGTACCTACCTCTGTGTCATCACTCGTTGTCCATAAGTATACTATCCATCCATCTACATTGAATACCTGTGGTGTCTTTTTTTTATACTATAAACGCAGTCTTCTGACAGTGTCCACCAGGTCCATTATACTGTATATAGCAGTACGGTAGGCCACTGCTGTACCTACCTCTGTGTCGTCACTCTTCGTCCATAAGTATACTATCCATCCATCTACATTGTATACCTGTGGTGTCTTTTTTTCTTTATACTATAAACGCAGTCTGCTGACAGTGTCCACCAGGTCCATTATACTGTATATAGCAGTACGGTAGGCCACTGCTGTACCTACCTCTGTGTCGTCACTCGTCGTCCATAAGTATACTATCCATCCATCTACATTGTATACCTGTGGTGTCTTTTTTTAATACTATAAACGCAGTCTGCTGACAGTGTCCACCAGGTCCATTATACTGTATATAGCAGTACGGTAGGCCACTGCTGTACCTACCTCTGTGTCGTCACTCGTCGTCCATAAGTATACTATCCATCCATCTACATTGTATACCTGTGGTGTCTTTTTTTCTTTATACTATAAACGCAGTCTGCTGACAGTGTCCACCAGGTCCATTATAATGTATATAGCAGTACAGTAGGCCACTGCTGTAACTACCTCTGTGTCGTCACTCGTCGTCCATAAGTATACTATCCTCCATCTACATTGTATACCTGTGGTGTCTTTTTTTTAATACTATAAATGCAGTCTGCTGACAGTGTCCACCAGGTCCATTATACTGTATATAGCAGTACGGTAGGCCACTGCTGTACCTACCTCTGTGTCGTCACTCGTCGTCCATAAATATACTATCTATCCATCTACATTGTATACCTGTGGTGTCTTTTTTTTTATACTATAAACGCAGTCTGCTGACAGTGTCCACCAGGTCCATTATACTGTATATAGCAGTACGGTAGGCCACTGCTGTACCTACCTCTGTGTCGTCACTCGTCGTCCATAAGTATACTATCCATCCATCCACATTGTATACATGTGGTGTCTTTTTTTTATACTATAAACGCAGTCTGCTGACAGTGTCCACCAGGTCCATTATACTGTATATAGCAGTATGGTAGGCCACTGCTGTACCTACCTCTGTGTCGTCACTCATCGTCCATAAGTATACTATCCATCCATCTACATTGTATACCTGTGGTGTCTTTTTTTCTTTATACTATAAACGCAGTCTGCTGACAGTGTCCACCAGGTCCATTATACTGTATATAGCAGTACGGTAGGCCATTGCTGTACCTACCTCTGTGTCGTCACTCGTTGTCCATAAGTATACTATCCATCCATCTGCATTGTATACCTGTGGTGTCTTTTTTTTTATATTATAAACGCAGTCTGCTGACAGTGTCCACCAGGTCCATTATACTGTATATAGCAGTACGGTAGGCCACTGCTGTACCTACCTCTGTGTCGTCACTCGTCGTCCATAAGTATACTATCCATCCATCTACATTGTATACCTGTGGTGTCTTTTTTTCTTTATACTATAAACGCAGTCTGCTGACAGTGTCCACCAGGTCCATTATACTGTATATAGCAGTATGGTAGGCCACTGCTGTACCTACCTCTGTGTCGTCACTTGTTGTCCATAAGTATACTATCCATCCATCTACATTGTATACCTGTGGTGTCTTTTTTTTATACTATAAACGCAGTCTTCTGACAGTGTCCACCAGGTCCATTATACTGTATATAGCAGTACGGTAGGCCACTGCTGTACCTACCTCTGTGTCGTCACTCGTCGTCCATAAGTATACTATCCATCCATCTACATTGTATACCTGTGGTGTCTTTTTTTCTTTATACTATAAACGCAGTCTGCTGACAGTGTCCACCAGGTCCATTATACTGTATATAGCAGTACGGTAGGCCACTGCTGTACCTACCTCTGTGTCGTCACTCGTCGTCCATAAGTATACTATCCATCCATCTACATTGTATACCTGTGGTGTCTTTTTTTATACTATAAACGCAGTCTGCTGACAGTGTCCACCAGGTCCATTATACTGTATATAGCAGTACGGTAGGCCACTGCTGTACCTACCTCTGTGTCGTCACTCGTCGTCCATAAGTATACTATCCATCCATCCACATTGTATACATGTGGTGTCTTTTTTTTTATACTATAAACGCAGTCTGCTGACAGTGTCCACCAGGTCCATTATACTGTATATAGCAGTACGGTAGGCCACTGCTGTACCTACCTCTGTGTCGTCACTCGTCGTCCATAAGTATACTATCCATCCATCTACATTGTATACCTGTGGTGTCTTTTTTTTTAATACTATAAACGCAGTTGTCACGATCCGGGTATCTGGACGCCATTTCTTACCCATCAGATGCCTCCTAAGGCTGGCTCAGCGCTCCAGGACCGGATCCCATCTGTTATCCTGATGTGTACATTCCTGTATCCTCTCCTGTCACTCTGGGACGCTGTCACAGTAAACGCCATATTACACCTGGCATGGCGTCTCCCGCGGCCTCCGCCGCCGTCCCTGAACTTCTGCATGCAGAGTGTCTGAGTGGCGATTACGTCAGCCGCGGCCTCCGCTGTGTCCGCGTGGTTGGATGTGCATCTGTCAGCCTGGCGCCTCCTGTCTCCGGTGGCCGGCGCCGCCATTACTGTTTTCATTACCACATGGATTACAAACCAAACTTCCCTCCAAGTGTCTGCATGGGCGCAGCCATCTTGGATTCTGTCAGCTGATCATTTCCACCAATCTGTTCTCAGTATTGATAATCTGCATAATTGCCTAGCCAATCCCTTCCTTGCTGCAGGTATAAATACACTGTGCCTGAGCAAGGAAGGCGTCAGTGCTTTGGTTGTCAAACCTAGTTCCTGTTTGTCTCTCTCCTGTGATTGTCTTCCAGGTTCCAGCTCCTGTCTCAAGACTTCCACCATAGAGACCCGCACCAGCATTCCACCTGCGGTGTAGCCTGACTCTCCAATCCATTGTGGATTCATCTGTTTCCAGCTACAACATTACCTGCTTCCAGCTCAGCTTCCAGCAGAGTACAGCTTCCCTTAAAGGGCCGGTGTCCTTTCTACACTTTACCACTCTCCACCGGTATTATTATTTCTCCGCTCTCAAGTTCTACATTTCAGTTCATATTTCATCGCTCCCAAGTTCATTTATTATTTAACTGGTTCCAGCCAGTATCCACTCCGTGCTAACAACAGTCTGGTTCCAGCCAGTATCCACAGCAGCTGTTTTATCTTCAGCAACCCAGCTTTTCCTGGAACACCAGCTGGCACAATCCTGGGTTATCTCCATTGCTACAGTCGGGCCTGGTAAGGACTTTCCATCTAGAAGATCATAAGAACTATCTCACACTACCAGTGCCCTGTGGCTCCTGCCATCCTGTAGTACCCAGGAACTGTATTTATTCTTTGCTGACTTTTACGTTTTCTTTTACTGCTGCTGTGTTGCGGAGTTGTCATAATAAACATCATTGACTTTTATCCAAGTTGTCGTGGTCACGCCTTCGGGCAGTTATTATTTATGTTACTTACATGTCCAGGGGTCTGATACAACCTCCCAGGTTCCGGTACATCTCAGCCCCTACAACTGAGGCTGCCTCCCGTCAGCTCAGGCCCTCAGTTGTGACAGTAAGCACTGACCTAATGAATCCAGCCGGAGACCAGGATCAAGCGGCCAGGCCGATGCAAGAATTGGCAGCCCGACTAGAACATCAGGAGGCTGCACAGGGCCACATCATCCGCTGTCTCCAGGATCTCTCTACTCGGCTGGATGGGATTCAGACAACTCTCCGTGGATCAGGCGCGTCTGGTGCGTCAACCACAGTGACTCCAGCTATAACCCCACCCACCTTACCCATTTCTGCTCCACGTCTTCATCTTCCAACGCCAGCAAAATTTGACGGATCTCCAAGATTCTGCAGGGGATTTCTCAACCAGTGTGAGATTCAGTTTGAGCTACAACCTGGCAATTTTCCCAGTGACCGTACAAAAATTGCCTACATTATTTCTCTTCTCAGTGGCTCAGCCCTTGATTGGGCATCACCGTTATGGGAGAGGTCCGACACCCTGCTATCTTCCTACACTGCCTTCGTGTCAACATTCAGGCGCATCTTCGACGAGCCAGGCCGGGTAACCTCAGCTTCATCCGAGATTCTCCGTTTACGCCAGGGATCACGTACTGTAGGACAATATCTGATACAGTTCCAGATCCTGGCGTCCGAACTGGCATGGAACGACGAGGCCCTGTATGCTGCATTCTGGCATGGCTTATCTGAGTGTATTAAAGATGAGTTAGCTACCAGAGACTTACCTTCTAAGTTAGATGAGCTAATCTCACTCTGCACAAAAGTTGATTTACGTTTCAGAGAGAGAGCAACTGAGCGTGGAAGATCATCTGCTCCAAAATCTTCTGCTCCTCCTCCTCGTCAACTGTCACCATCTAAAGATGAGCCCATGCAACTTGGCCGTTCCCGTTTAACTCCTGCTGAGCGCCGAAGACGTCTCTCCGAGTTTCTCTGTCTCTATTGTGCAGCTCCGTCTCACACCATTAATGCCTGTCCCAAACGTCCGGGAAACTCCAAATCCTAGCTCGCCAAGGAGAGGGCCGGCTAGGAGTAATGATCTCCTCTCCATCTTCTCAAGATTGTAATCTCCCAGTCTCGCTTCAAGTTGCTCAACGTTATCGGAACGTCATTGCCCTCCTTGATTCCGGAGCAGCTGGGAACTTTATTACCGAAGCCTATGTTAAACGGTGGTCCCTACCCACCGAGAGACTTCCTTCGTCCATTTCTTTAACTGCCGTGGATGGCAGCAAAATTTTTGATGCAGTTATTTCTTTAAGGACTCTACCAGTTCGTCTGAGAGTGGGAGTTCTTCATTCCGAACTTATTTCTTTTTTAGTGATTCCAAGAGCCACACATCCTGTGGTCCTGGGCCTTCCATGGCTCCGTCTTCACAATCCTACAATTGATTGGACGACTACGCAAATCCTGGCATGGGGTTCCTCCTGTGCTGAGACATGTTTGTTTAAAGTATTGCCTGTCTGTTCTTCCTCCCCCAGGTCGTCTGATGTTCCACCTCCTCCATATCAAGATTTCACGGATGTGTTCAGTAAAGCTTCTGCTGATATCCTTCCTCCTCATAGAGAATGGGACTGTCCGATTGATCTCGTTCCAGGGAAGGTTCCACCTCGAGGCCGAACTTATCCGTTGTCTCTGCCTGAGACACATTCTATGGAGGAATATATTAAAGAGAACCTAGCAAAGGGGTTCATTCGACCTTCTTCTTCTCCAGCCGGCGCAGGCTTCTTTTTTGTAAAAAAGAAAGATGGTGGTCTGCGGCCGTGCATCGACTACAGAGGTTTGAACGACATTACCATCAAGAACCGTTATCCTTTACCCCTGATTACTGAGCTCTTTGACAGAGTTAGCGGAGCTACCATCTTTACAAAGCTGGACTTGCGAGGTGCATACAATCTCATCCGGATCCGTGAGGGTGACGAGTGGAAGACCGCATTTAACACCCATGACGGACATTATGAGTACCTCGTCATGCCCTTCGGATTGAGCAATGCTCCAGCTGTCTTCCAGCATTTCGTCAATGAGATCTTCAGAGACATTCTATACCGTCATGTCGTGGTCTATCTAGATGATATCCTCATTTTTGCCAACAATTTAGAGGAACATCGTTTTTGGGTAAAGGAGGTTCTGTCCCGTCTCCGTGTCAATCATCTCTATTGCAAATTAGAGAAATGCGTCTTTGAAGTCAAGTCCATTCCGTTTCTAGGGTACATTGTGTCCGGTTCCGGACTAGAGATGGATCCTGAGAAACTACAAGCAATTCAGAATTGGCCGGTACCCTTAACCCTCAAAGGGGTCCAGAGGTTCTTAGGGTTCGCCAATTATTACCGAAAGTTTATACGAGACTTTTCCACCATTGTGGCGCCTATTACTGCTTTCACCAAGAAGGGTGCTAACCCGTCCAAGTGGTCTGAAGAAGCCATGCAAGCTTTTCATCTTTTAAAACAGAGGTTCATCTCTGCGCCTGTCCTGAAACAGCCTGACATCGACTCTCCTTTCATCCTAGAGGTGGATGCCTCCTCCGTTGGAGTAGGAGCGGTGTTATCTCAGAGGGCTAAAGATGGCCATTTACATCCTTGCAGTTTCTTCTCACGGAAGTTCTCCCCAGCGGAGCGCAACTATGCCATTGGCGACCAGGAGTTGCTAGCCATCAAGCTCGCTCTAGAGGAGTGGAGATATCTGTTGGAGGGAGCTTCTCATTCAATCACCATCCTTACAGACCACAAGAACCTTCTATATTTGAAAGGCGCACAATGTCTCAACCCTCGTCAGGCCAGATGGGCACTTTTCTTTTCCAGGTTCGACTTTAAACTCCAGTTCTGTCCGGGCTCTCAGAATCGCAAGGCCGATGCCCTTTCCCGCTCATGGGAGCAAGAAAATGAGTCAGAGTCTTCAGACAAGCATCCTATTATAAGTCCGTTGGCATTCTCCACGGTAGGGATGGACTCTACGCCCCCATCAGGGAAAAGTTTTGTGAAGCCGATGCTAAGGAAGAAGCTCATGCATTGGGCCCATGCTTCCCGTTTTGCCGGACATACAGGTATCCAAAAAACCCTGGAGTTTATCTCTAGGTCCTATTGGTGGCCAACTCTGAAAAAGGACGTCTTGGAGTTTATTGCATCTTGCCCAAAGTGTGCCCAACATAAAGTATCCCGCCAGTCGCCTGCGGGGCAACTGGTTCCACTATCCGTTCCCCGTCGACCATGGACCCACTTGTCGATGGATTTCATTACAGACTTACCCATGTGCAACAAGTTCAATACCATCTGGGTGGTAGTTGACCGGTTCACCAAGATGGCACACTTCATTCCTCTCACCGGTCTTCCGTCAGCTTCCAAGTTGGCTCAAGTATTCATACAAGAGATCTTCCGACTCCACGGTCTTCCTGAAGAAATTATCTCTGATCGAGGAGTTCAATTCACAGCCAAATTCTGGCGAAGTTTATGTCAAGTCCTCCAAGTCAAGCTAAAGTTTTCCACGGCTTACCATCCTCAGACCAATGGTCAAACCGAGAGGGTGAATCAGGACTTGGAGGCCTTCCTCCGCATCTATGTGTCCTCCTCTCAAGATGACTGGGTTCAATTACTTCCCTGGGCCGAGTTCTGTCATAACAACCAGTATCATTCTTCATCTGCTTCAACACCATTCTTCACTAACTTTGGATTCCACCCTAAAGTCCCTGAGTTCCAACCGCTTCCAGCAACTTCTGTTCCCGCAGTGGATATCACCTTGCATCAGTTTGCCAATATCTGGAAGAGCGTACGATCAGCTCTGCTCAAGGCATCGTTCAGGTACAAGAAGTTTGCGGATAAGAAGCGTCGAGCAGTTCCTGCTCTCAAGGTGGGTGATCGGGTATGGTTATCCACGAAGAATTTGAGGTTAAGAGTTCCCAGTATGAAGTTTGCACCTCGCTATATCGGTCCTTTCAAGATTGAACAAGTCATCAATCCTGTTGCTTACAGACTCCAGTTGCCTCCCTTCTTAAAAATACCCAGGACATTCCATGTTTCCCTGTTGAAACCGCTGATCTTGAATCGGTTTCATTCCTCACTTCCTCCAACTCCGAAAGTCCAAACTCAACGAGGCGTTGAGTATGAAGTGGCCAAGATCCTGGACTCACGTCACCGTTACGGTCAACTACAATATCTTATTGACTGGAAGGGTTATGGTCCTGAGGAACGTTCATGGACCAATGCTTCTGATGTCCATGCTCCTGCCTTGGTCCGGAGATTCCATTCCAAGTTTCCTCAAAAGCCAAAGAAGTGTCCTGGGGCCACTCCTAAAGGGGGGGGTGCTGTCACGATCCGGGTATCTGGACGCCATTTCTTACCCATCAGATGCCTCCTAAGGCTGGCTCAGCGCTCCAGGACCGGATCCCATCTGTTATCCTGATGTGTACATTCCTGTATCCTCTCCTGTCACTCTGGGACGCTGTCACAGTAAACGCCATATTACACCTGGCATGGCGTCTCCCGCGGCCTCCGCCGCCGTCCCTGAACTTCTGCATGCAGAGTGTCTGAGTGGCGATTACGTCAGCCGCGGCCTCCGCTGTGTCCGCGTGGTTGGATGTGCATCTGTCAGCCTGGCGCCTCCTGTCTCCGGTGGCCGGCGCCGCCATTACTGTTTTCATTACCACATGGATTACAAACCAAACTTCCCTCCAAGTGTCTGCATGGGCGCAGCCATCTTGGATTCTGTCAGCTGATCATTTCCACCAATCTGTTCTCAGTATTGATAATCTGCATAATTGCCTAGCCAATCCCTTCCTTGCTGCAGGTATAAATACACTGTGCCTGAGCAAGGAAGGCGTCAGTGCTTTGGTTGTCAAACCTAGTTCCTGTTTGTCTCTCTCCTGTGATTGTCTTCCAGGTTCCAGCTCCTGTCTCAAGACTTCCACCATAGAGACCCGCACCAGCATTCCACCTGCGGTGTAGCCTGACTCTCCAATCCATTGTGGATTCATCTGTTTCCAGCTACAACATTACCTGCTTCCAGCTCAGCTTCCAGCAGAGTACAGCTTCCCTTAAAGGGCCGGTGTCCTTTCTACACTTTACCACTCTCCACCGGTATTATTATTTCTCCGCTCTCAAGTTCTACATTTCAGTTCATATTTCATCGCTCCCAAGTTCATTTATTATTTAACTGGTTCCAGCCAGTATCCACTCCGTGCTAACAACAGTCTGGTTCCAGCCAGTATCCACAGCAGCTGTTTTATCTTCAGCAACCCAGCTTTTCCTGGAACACCAGCTGGCACAATCCTGGGTTATCTCCATTGCTACAGTCGGGCCTGGTAAGGACTTTCCATCTAGAAGATCATAAGAACTATCTCACACTACCAGTGCCCTGTGGCTCCTGCCATCCTGTAGTACCCAGGAACTGTATTTATTCTTTGCTGACTTTTACGTTTTCTTTTACTGCTGCTGTGTTGCGGAGTTGTCATAATAAACATCATTGACTTTTATCCAAGTTGTCGTGGTCACGCCTTCGGGCAGTTATTATTTATGTTACTTACATGTCCAGGGGTCTGATACAACCTCCCAGGTTCCGGTACATCTCAGCCCCTACAACTGAGGCTGCCTCCCGTCAGCTCAGGCCCTCAGTTGTGACAGCAGTCTGCTGACAGTGTCCACCAGGTCCATTATACTGTATATAGCAGTACGGTAGGCCACTGCTGTACCTACCTCTGTGTCGTCACTCGTCGTCCATAAGTATACTATCCTCCATCTACATTGTATACCTGTGGTGTCTTTTTTTTTATACTATAAACGCAGTCTGCTGACAGTGTCCACCAGGTCCATTATACTGTATATAGCAGTACGGTAGGACACTGCTGTACCTACCTCTGTGTCGTCACTCGTCGTCCATAAGTATACTATCTATCCATCTACATTGTATACCTGTGGTGTCTTTTTTTATACTATAAACGCAGTCTGCTGACAGTGTCCACCAGGTCCATTATACTGTATATAGCAGTACGGTAGGCCACTGCTGTACCTACCTCTGTGTCGTCACTCGTCGTCCATAAGTATACTATCCATCCATCTACATTGTATACCTGTGGTGTCTTTTTTTTTTATACTATAAACGCAGTCTGCTGACAGTGTCCACCAGGTCCATTATACTGTATATAGCAGTACGGTAGGCCACTGCTGTACCTACCTCTGTGTCGTCACTCGTCGTCCATAAGTATACTATCCATCCATCTACATTGTATACCTGTGGTGTCTTTTTTTCTTTATACTATAAACGCAGTCTGCTGACAGTGTCCACCAGGTCCATTATACTGTATATAGCAGTACGGTAGGCCACTGCTGTACCTACCTCTGTGTCGTCACTCGTTGTCCATAAGTATACTATCCATCCATCTACATTGAATACCTGTGGTGTCTTTTTTTTATACTATAAACGCAGTCTTCTGACAGTGTCCACCAGGTCCATTATACTGTATATAGCAGTACGGTAGGCCACTGCTGTACCTACCTCTGTGTCGTCACTCGTCGTCCATAAGTATACTATCCATCCATCTACATTGTATACCTGTGGTGTCTTTTTTTTATACTATAAACGCAGTCTTCTGACAGTGTCCACCAGGTCCATTATACTGTATATAGCAGTACGGTAGGCCATTGCTGTACCTACCTCTGTGTCGTCACTTGTTGTCCATAAGTATACTATCCATCCATCTACATTGTATACCTGTGGTGTCTTTTTTTTAATATTATAAACGCAGTCTGCTGACAGTGTCCACCAGGTCCATTATACTGTATATAGCAGTACGGTAGGCCACTGCTGTACCTACCTCTGTGTCGTCACTCGTCTTCCATAAGTATACTATCTATCCATCTACATTGTATACCTGTGGTGTCTTTTTTTCTTTATACTATAAACGCAGTCTGCTGACAGTCTCCACCAGGTCCATTATACTGTATATAGCAGTACGGTAGGCCACTGCTGTACCTACCTCTGTGTCGTCACTCGTTGTCCATAAGTATACTATCCATCCATCTACATTGTATACCTGTGGTGTCTTTTTTTAATACTATAAATGCAGTCTTTTGACAGTGTCCACCAGGTCCATTATACTGTATATAGCAGTACGGTAGGCCACTGCTGTACCTACCTCTGTGTCGTCACTCGTCGTCCATAAGTATACTATCCATCCATCTACATTGTATACCTGTGGTGTCTTTTCTTTTAATACTATAAACGCAGTCTGCTGACAGTGTCCACCAGGTCCATTATACTGTATATAGCAGTACGGTAGGCCACTGCTGTACCTACCTCTGTGTCGTCACTCGTCGTCCATAAGTATACTATCCTCCATCTACATTGTATACCTGTGGTGTCTTTTTTTTTATACTATAAACGCAGTCTGCTGACAGTGTCCACCAAGTCCATTATACTGTATATAGCAGTACGGTAGGCCACTGCTGTACCTACCTCTGTGTCGTCACTCGTCGTCCATAAGTATACTATCCATCCATCTACATTGTATACCTGTGGTGTCTTTTTTTTTATACTATAAACGCAGTCTGCTGACAGTGTCCACCAGGTCCATTATACTGTATATAGCAGTACGGTAGGCCACTGCTGTACCTACCTCTGTGTCGTCACTCGTCGTCCATAAGTATACTATCCATCCATCCACATTGTATACCTGTGGTGTCTTTTTTTTTAATACTATAAACGCAGTCTGCTGACAGTGTCCACCAGGTCCATTATACTGTATATAGCAGTACGGTAGGCAACTGCTGTACCTACCTCTGTGTCGTCACTCGTCGTCCATAAGTATACTATCCATCCATCTACATTGTATACCTGTGGTGTCTTTTTTTCTTTATACTATAAACGCAGTCTGCTGACAGAGTCCACCAGGTCCATTATACTGTATATAGCAGTACGGTAGGCCATTGCTGTACCTACCTCTGTGTCGTCACTCGTTGTCCATTAGTATACTATCCATCCATCTGCATTGTATACCTGTGGTGTCTTTTTTTTTTATATTATAAACGCAGTCTGCTGACAGTGTCCACCAGGTCCATTATACTGTATATAGCAGTACGGTAGGCCACTGCTGTGCCTACCTCTGTGTCGTCACTCGTCGTCCATAAGTATACTATCCATCCATCTACATTGTATACCTGTGGTGTCTTTTTTTATTTATACTATAAACGCAGTCTGCTGACAGTGTCCACCAGGTCCATTATACTGTATATAGCAGTACGGTAGGCCACTGCTGTACCTACCTCTGTGTCGTCACTCGTTGTCCATAAGTATACTATCCATCCATCTACATTGTATACCTGTGGTGTCTTTTTTTTTATACTATAAACGCAGTCTTCTGACAGTGTCCTCCAGGTCCATTATACTGTATATAGCAGTACGGTAGGCCACTGCTGTACCTACCTCTGTGTCGTCACTCGTCGTCCATAAGTATACTATCCATCCATCTACATTGTATACCTGTGGTGTCTTTTTTTCTTTATACTATAAACGCAGTCTGCTGACAGTGTCCACCAGGTCCATTATACTGTATATAGCAGTACGGTAGGCCACTGCTGTACCTACCTCTGTGTCGTCACTCGTCGTCCATAAGTATACTATCCATCCATCTACATTGTATACCTGTGGTGTCTTTTTTTATAATACTATAAACGCAGTCTGCTGACAGTGTCCACCAGGTCCATTATACTGTATATAGCAGTACGGTAGGCCACTGCTGTACCTACCTCTGTGTCGTCACTCGTCGTCCATAAGTATACTATCCATCCATCTACATTGTATACCTGTGGTGTCTTTTTTTCTTTATACTATAAACGCAGTCTGCTGACAGTGTCCACCAGGTCCATTATACTGTATATAGCAGTACGGTAGGCCACTGCTGTACCTACCTCTGTGTTGTCACTCGTCGTCCATAAGTATACTATCCTCCATCTACATTGTATACCTGTGGTGTCTTTTTTTTATACTATAAACGCAGTCTGCTGACAGTGTCCACCAGGTCCATTATACTGTATATAGCAGTACGGTAGGCCACTGCTGTACCTACCTCTGTGTCGTCACTCGTCGTCCATAAGTATACTATCCATCCATCCACATTGTATACCTGTGGTGTCTTTTTTTTATACTATAAACGCAGTCTGCTGACAGTGTCCACCAGGTCCATTATACTGTATATAGCAGTACGGTAGGCCACTGCTGTACCTACCTCTGTGTCGTCACTCGTCGTCCATAAGTATACTATCCATCCATCTAAATTGTATACCTGTGGTGTCTTTTTTTCTTTATACTATAAACGCAGTCTGCTGACAGTGTCCACCAGGTCCATTATACTGTATATAGCAGTACGGTAGGCCATTGCTGTACCTACCTCTGTGTCGTCACTCATTGTCCATTAGTATACTATCCATCCATCTGCATTGTATACCTGTGGTGTCTTTTTTTTTTATATTATAAACGCAGTCTGCTGACAGTGTCCACCAGGTCCATTATACTGTATATAGCAGTACGGTAGGCCACTGCTGTACCTACCTCTGTGTCGTCACTCGTCGTCCATAAGTATACTATCCATCCATCTACATTGTATACCTGTGGTGTCTTTTTTTCTTTATACTATAAACGCAGTCTGCTGACAGTGTCCACCAGGTCCATTATACTGTATATAGCAGTACGGTAGGCCACTGCTGTACCTACCTCTGTGTCGTCACTCGTTGTCCTTAAGTATACTATCCATCCATCTTCATTGTATACCTGTGGTGTCTTTTTTTTTATACTATAAACGCAGTCTTCTGACAGTGTCCTCCAGGTCCATTATACTGTATATAGCAGTACGGTAGGCCACTGCTGTACCTACCTCTGTGTCGTCACTCGTCGTCCATAAGTATACTATCCATCCATCTACATTGTATACCTGTGGTGTCTTTTTTTCTTTATACTATAAACGCAGTCTGCTGACAGTGTCCACCAGGTCCATTATACTGTATATAGCAGTACGGTAGGCCACTGCTGTACCTACCTCTGTGTCGTCACTCGTCGTCCATAAGTATACTATCCATCCATCTACATTGTATACCTGTGGTGTCTTTTTTTTTAATACTATAAACGCAGTCTGCTGACAGTGTCCACCAGGTCCATTATACTGTATATAGCAGTACGGTAGGCCACTGCTGTACCTACCTCTGTGTCGTCACTCGTCGTCCATAAGTATACTATCCATCCATCTACATTGTATACCTGTGGTGTCTTTTTTTCTTTATACTATAAACGCAGTCTGCTGACAGTGTCCACCAGGTCCATTATACTGTATATAGCAGTACGGTAGGCCACTGCTGTACCTACCTCTGTGTTGTCACTCGTCGTCCATAAGTATACTATCCTCCATCTACATTGTATACCTGTGGTGTCTTTTTTTTATACTATAAACGCAGTCTGCTGACAGTGTACACCAGGTCCATTATACTGTATATAGCAGTACGGTAGGCCACTGCTGTACCTACCTCTGTGTCGTCACTCGTCATCCATAAGTATACTGTCTATCCATCTACATTGTATACCTGTGGTGTCTTTTTTTTATATACTATAAACGCAGTCTGCTGACAGTGTCCACCAGGTCTATTATACTGTATATAGCAGTACGGTAGGCCACTGCTGTACCTACCTCTGTGTCGTCACTCGTCGTCCATAAGTATACTATCCATCCATCTACATTGTATACATGTGGTGTCTTTTTTTTATACTATAAACGCAGTCTGCTGACAGTGTCCACCAGGTCCATTATACTGTATATAGCAGTACGGTAGGCCATTGCTGTACCTACCTCTGTGTCGTCACTCGTTGTCCATAAGTATACTATCCATCCATCTGCATTGTATACCTGTGGTGTCTTTTTTTTTTATATTATAAACGCAGTCTGCTGACAGTGTCCACCAGGTCCATTATACTGTATATAGCAGTACGGTAGGCCACTGCTGTACCTACCTCTGTGTCGTCACTCGTCGTCCATAATTATACTATCCATCCATCTACATTGTATACCTGTGGTGTCTTTTTTTCTTTATACTATAAACGCAGTCTGCTGACAGTGTCCACCAGGTCCATTATACTGTATATAGCAGTACGGTAGGCCACTGCTGTACCTACCTCTGTGTCGTCACTCGTCGTCCATAAGTATACTATCCATCCATCTACATTGTATACCTGTGGTGTCTTTTTTTTATACTATAAACGCAGTCTTCTGACAGTGTCCACCAGGTCCATTATACTGTATATAGCAGTACGGTAGGCCACTGCTGTACCTACCTCTGTGTCGTCACTCGTCGTCCATAAGTATACTATCCATCCATCCACATTGTATACATGTTGTGTCTTTTTTTTTATACTATAAACGCAGTCTGCTGACAGTGTCCACCAGGTCCATTATACTGTATACAGCAGTACGGTAGGCCACTGCTGTACCTACCTCTGTGTCGTCACTCGTCATCCATAAGTATACTATCCATCCATCTACATTGTATACCTGTGGTGTCTTTTTTTCTTTATACTATAAACGCAGTCTGCTGACAGTGTCCACCAGGTCCATTATACTGTATATAGCAGTACGGTAGGCCATTGCTGTACCTACCTCTGTGTCGTCACTCGTTGTCCATAAGTATACTATCCATCCATCTGCATTGTATACCTGTGGTGTCTTTTTTTTTATATTATAAACGCAGTCTGCTGACAGTGTCCACCAGGTCCATTATACTGTATATAGCAGTACGGTAGGCCACTGCTGTACCTACCTCTGTGTCGTCACTCGTCGTCCATAAGTATACTATCCATCCATCTACATTGTAAACCTGTGGTGTCTTTTTTTCTTTATACTATAAACGCAGTCTGCTGACAGTGTCCACCAGGTCCATTATACTGTATATAGCAGTACGGTAGGCCACTCCTGTACCTACCTCTGTGTCGTCACTCGTTGTCCATAAGTATACTATCCATCCATCTACATTGTATACCTGTGGTGTCTTTTTTTTATACTATAAACGCAGTCTTCTGACAGTGTCCACCAGGTCCATTATACTGTATATAGCAGTACGGTAGGCCACTGCTGTACCTACCTCTGTGTCGTCACTCGTCGTCCTTAAGTATACTATCCATTCATCTACATTGTATACCTGTGGTGTCTTTTTTTCTTTATACTATAAACGCAGTCTGCTGACAGTGTCCACCAGGTCCATTATACTGTATATAGCAGTACGGTAGGCCACTGCTGTACCTACCTCTGTGTCGTCACTCGTCGTCCATAAGTATACTATTCATCCATCTACATTGTATACCTGTGGTGTCTTTTTTTTTTAATACTATAAAAGCAGTCTGCTGACAGTGTCCACCAGGTCCATTATACTGTATATAGCAGTACGGTAGGCCACTGCTGTACCTACCTCTGTGTCGTCACTCGTCGTCCATAAGTATACTATCCATCCATCTACATTGTATACCTGTGGTGTCTTTTTTTCTTTATACTATAAACGCAGTCTGCTGACAGTGTCCACCAGGTCCATTATACTGTATATAGCAGTACGGTAGGCCACTGCTGTACCTACCTCTGTGTCGTCACTCGTCGTCCATAAGTATACTATCCTCCATCTACATTGTATACCTGTGGTGTCTTTTTTTTTATACTATAAACACAGTCTGCTGACAGTGTCCACCAGGTCCATTATACTGTATATAGCAGTACGGTAGGCCACTGCTGTACCTACCTCTGTGTCGTCACTCGTCGTCCATAAGTATACTATCCATCCATCTACATTGTATACCTGTGGTGTCTTTTTTTTTTTATACTATAAACACAGTCTTCTGACAGTGTCCACCAGGTCCATTATACTGTATATAGCAGTACGGTAGGCCACTGCTGTACCTACCTCTGTGTCGTCACTCGTCGTCCATAAGTATACTATCCATCCATCTACATTGTATACCTGTGGTGTCTTTTTTTCTTTATACTATAAACGCAGTCTGCTGACAGTGTCCACCAGGTCCATTATACTGCATATAGCAGTACGGTAGGCCACTGCTGTACCTACCTCTGTGTCGTCACTCGTCGTCCATAAGTATACTATCCATCCATCTACATTGTATACCTGTGGTGTCTTTTTTTTATACTATAAACGCAGTCTGCTGACAGTGTCCACCAGGTCCATTATACTGTATATAGCAGTACGGTAGGCCACTGCTGTACCTACCTCTGTGTCGTCACTCGTCGTCCATAAGTATACTATCCATCCATCTACATTGTATACCTGTGGTGTCTTTTTTTCTTTATACTATAAACGCAGTCTGCTGACAGTGTCCACCAGGTCCATTATACTGTATATAGCAGTACGGTAGGCCACTGCTGTACCTACTTCTGTGTCGTCACTCGTCGTCCATAAGTATACTATCCTCCATCTACATTGTATACCTGTGGTGTCTTTTTTTTAATACTATAAACGCAGTCTGCTGACAGTGTCCACCAGGTCCATTATACTGTATATAGCAGTACGGTAGGCCACTGCTGTACCTACCTCTGTGTCGTCACTCGTCGTCCATAAGTATAATATCCATCCATCTACATTGTATACCTGTGGTGTCTTTTTTTTATACTATAAACGCAGTCTGCTGACAGTGTCCACCAGGTCCATTATACTGTATATAGCAGTACGGTAGGCCACTGCTGTACCTACCTCTGTGTCGTCACTCGTCGTCCATAAGTATACTGGCCCTCATTCCGAGTTGTTCGTTCGCAAGCGGATTTTAGCAGATTTGCTCATGCTAAGCCGCCGCCTACTGGGAGTGAATCTTAGCATCTTAAAATTGCGAACGATGTATTCGCAATATTGCGATTACACACCTCGTAGCAGTTTCTGAGTAGCTCCAGACTTACTTTGCATCTGCGATCAGTTCAGTGCTTGTCGTTCCTGGTTTGACGTCACAAACACACCCAGCGTTCGCCCAGACACTCCTCCGTTCCTCCGGCCACTCCTGCGTTTTTTCCGGAAACGGTAGCGTTTTTTCCCACACGCCCTTAAAACGGCCTGTTTCCACCCAGAAACACCCATTTCCTGTCAATCACATTCGATCGCCAGAACGATGAAAAAGCCGTGAGTAAAATTCCTAACTACATAGCAAATTTACTTGGCGCAGTCGCAGTGCGGACATTGCGCATGCGCATTAAGCGGAAAATCGCAGCGATGCGAAGATTTTTACCGAGCGAACAACTCGGAATGAGGGCCTCTATTCATCCATCTACATTGTATACCTGTGGTGTCTTTTTTTTTTATACTATAAACGCAGTCTGCTGACAGTGTCCACCAGGTCCATTATACTGTATATAGCAGTACGGTAGGCCACTGCTGTACCTACCTCTGTGTCGTCACTCATCATCCATAAAGTATACTATCCATCCATCTACATTGTATACCTGTGGTGCCTTTTAGTTGTGCGCATTAAAATATGGAGAACAAAAATGTGGAGGTTTAAAAAATAGGGAAAGATCAAGATCCACTTCCACCTCGTGCTGAAGCTGCTGCCACTAGTCATGGCCGAGACGATGAAATGCCATCAACGTCGTCTGCCAAGGCCGATGCCCAATGTCATAGTACAGAGCATGTAAAATCCAAAACACAAAAGATCAGTAAAATGACCCAAAAATCAAAATTAAAAGCGTCTGAGGAGAAGCGTAAACTTGCCAATATGCCATTTACGACACGGAGTGGCAAGGAACGGCTGAGGCCCTGGCCTATGTTCATGGCTAGTGGTTCAGCTTCACATGAGGATGGAAGCACTCATCCTCTCGCTAGAAAAAAGAAAAGACTTAAGCTGGCAAAAGCACAGCAAAGAACTGTGCGTTCTTCGAAATCACAAATCCCCAAGGAGAGTCCAATTGTGTCGGTTGCGATGCCTGACCTTCCCAACACTAGACGGGAAGAGCTGGCGCCTTCCACCATTTGCACGCCCCCTGCAAGTGCTGGAAGGAGCACCCGCAGTCCAGTTCCTGATAGTCAAATTGAAGATGTCAGTGTTGAAGTACACCAGGATGAGGATATGGGTGTTGCTGGCGCTGGGGAGGAAATTGACAAGGAGGATTCTGATGGTGAGGTGGTTTGTTTAAGTCAGGCACCCGGGGAGACACCTGTTGTCCGTGTGACGAATATGGCCATTGACGTGCCTGGTCAAAATACAAAAAAAATCAGCTCTTCGGTGTGGAATTATTTCAACACAAATGCGGACAACAGGTGTCAAGCCGTGTGTTGCCTTTGTCAAGCTGTAATAAGTAGGGGTAAGGACGTTAACCACCTCGGAACATCCTCACTTATACGTCACCTGCAGCGCATTCATCATAAGTCAGTGACAAGTTCAAAAACTTTGGGCGACAGCGGAAGCAGTCCACTGACCACTAAATCCCTTCCTCTTGTAACCAAGCTCCCGCAAACCACACCACCAACTCCCTCAGTGTCAATTTCCTCCTTACCCAGGAAAGCCAATAGTCCTGCAGGCCATGTCACTGGCAAGTCTGACGAGTCCTCTCCTGCCTGGGATTCCTCCGATGCCTCCTTGAGTGTAACGCCTACTGCTGCTGGCGCTGCTGTTGTTGCTGCTGGGAGTCGATCGGCATCCCAGAGGGGAAGCCGGAAGACCACTTGTACTACTTCCAGTAAGCAATTGACTGTCCAACAGTCCTTTGCGAGGAAGATGAAATATCACAGCAGTCATCCTGCTGCAAAGCAGATAACTCAGGCCTTGGCAGCCTGGGCGGTGAGAAACGTGGTTCTGGTATCCATCGTTACTTCAGAGCCAACTATAGACTTGATTGAGGTACTGTGTCCCCGGTACCAAATACCATCTAGGTTCCATTTCTCTAGGCATGCGATACCGAAAATGTACACAGACCTCAGAAAAAGAGTCACCAGTGTCCTAAAAAATGCAGTTGTACCCAATGTCCACTTAACCACGGACATGTGGACAAGTGGAGCAGGGCAGACTCAGGACTATATGACTGTGACAGCCCACTGGGTAGATGTATTGCCTCCCGCTGCAAGAACAGCAGCGGCGGCACCAGTAGCAGCATCTCGCAAACGCCAACTCGTTCCTAGGCAGGCTACGCTTTGTATCACCGCTTTCCAGAATACGCACAGAGCTGAAAACCTCTTACGGCAACTGAGGAAGATCATCGCAGAATGGCTTACCTCAATTGGACTCTCCTGGGGATTTGTGACATCGGACAATGCCAGCAATATTGTGCGTGCATTACATCTGGGCAAATTCCAGTACGTCCCATGTTTTGCACATACCTTGAATTTGGTGGTGCAGAATTATTTAAAAAACGACAGGGGCGTGCAAGAGATGCTGTCGGTGGCCCGAAGAATTGCGGGCCACTTTCGGCGTTCAGGCACCGCGTACAGAAGACTGGAGCACCACCAAACACACCTGAACCTGCCCTGCCATCATCTGAAGCAGGAGGTGGTAACGAGGTGGAATTCAACCCTCTATATGCTTCAGAGGATGGAGGAGCAGCAAAAGGCCATTCAAGCCTATACATCTGGCCACGATATAGGCAAAGGAGGTGGAATGCACCTGTCTCAAGCGCAGTGGAGAATGATTTCAACGTTGTGCAAGGTTCTGCAACCCTTTGAACTGGCCACACGTGAAGTCAGTTCAGACACTGCCAGCCTGAGTCAGGTCATTCCCCTCATCAGGCTTTTGCAGAAGAAGCTGGAGACACTGAAGGAGGAGCTAAAACAGAGCGATTCCACTAGGCATTTGGGACTTGTGGATGGAGCCCTTAATTCGCTTAACCAGGATTCACGGGTGGTCAATCTGTTGAAATCAGAGCACTACATTTTGGCCACCGTGCTCGATCCTAGATTTAAAACCTACGTTGTATCTCTCTTTCCGGCAGACACAAGTCTGCAGGGGTTCAAAGACCTGCTGGTGAGAAAATTGTCAAGTCAAGCGGAACGTGACCCGTCAACAGCTCCTCCTTCACATTCTCCCGCAACTGGGGGTGCGAGGAAAAGGCTAAGAATTCCGAGCCCACCCGCTGGCGGTGATGCAGGGCAGTCTGGAGCGAGTGCTGACATCTGGTCCGGACTGAAGGACCTGCCAACGATTACGGACATGTCGTCTACTGTCACTGCATATGATTCTCTCACCATTGAAAGAATGGTGGAGGATTAAATGAGTGACCGCATCCAAGTAGGCACGTCAGACAGTCCGTACGTATACTGGCAGGAAAAAGAGGCAATTTGGAGGCCCTTGCACAAACTGGCTTTATTCTATCTAAGTTGCCCTCCCTCCAGTGTGTACTCCGAAAGAGTGTTTAGTGCAGCCGCTCACCTTGTCAGCAATCGGCGTACAAGGTTACTTCCAGAAAATGTGGAGATGATGATGTTCATCAAAATGAATTATAATCAATTCCTCCGTGGAGACATTCACCAGCAGCAATTGCCTCCAGAAAGTACACAGGGACCTGAGATGGTGGATTCCAGTGGGGACGAATTAATAATCTGTGAGGAGGGGGATGTACACAGTGAAAGGGGTGAGGAATCGGACGATGATGATGAGGTGGACATCTTGCCTCTGTAGAGCCAGTTTGTGCAAGGAGAGATTGATTGCTTCTTTTTTTGGTGGGGGCCCAAACCAACCAGTCATTTCAGTCACAGTCGTGTGGCAGACCCTGTCGCTGAAATGATGGGTTCGTTAAAGTGTGCATGTCCTGTTTATACAACATTAGGGTGGGTGGGAGGGCCCAAGGACAATTCCATCTTGCACAGGGGTGCTGGAATGTTTTTAGGTTGGGGGGGGGGTGTAGAAAAAAATTATTTTGGCGCCTCCATGGTGCTGGCCTCCTCTACGTTTTTAGCCCCCACCGCTGTGCGGATGAGCGCTTACCTGCAGATCCACACGGACGGCATCTCCTTTAAAAACAGCCTGCTACCGCAGGGTGATGTGTCCTCCTATCTTTGTTGTGTCCTAGCCGCCGCCGGCTTTCTCTCCTTCACAGATGCATTACTGGGAGGAGGCGTGGCCAGGCTGGGACATCCCGGGACCATAGCCGTGCCTCCTCCCAGTAATGCATCTGTGAAGGAGAGACAGCCGGCGTCGGCTAGGACACAACGAACGAAGATAAGAGGACACATCACCCTGCGGTAGCAGGCTGTTTTTAAAGGAGATGCCGCCCGCGTGGATCTGCAGGCAATTCAAATTATGCCACACAGTATTACAATCTTATTCGCATTACCCCAAACGTAGTGCACCTGATTTATATTATGCCACAAAACAGTGCCCCTTATTCACATTACGTCACACAGTAATGCCCCTTATACATGTTACGCTACACAGTACTATCCCTTATACACAATTCCCACATACAGTAGTGCCCCTTATCAGAGGTATAGCTAGGTGCCATGGTGCCCTGAGCAAAGGTATGTTTCAGCGCCACCTCCTCTGTATTGAATTGGGGGCATCTTGCATTTGAAAAGAAAAAGATAGTTTAAAAAAAATCGATGACAGGGCCATTTCTAGACCTTGAGGAGCTCAGGGCGAAAATTTCCTTTGGTACCCGCCATGCTGAAAATAAGGACAGTGTGCGCCGAAGGCACGCGTAAAAAATATAGGGCCAAAGAATAGTACCAATTCACATTACCCTGTACAGTAGTTTCCGTTATTCACATTACACTGCACAGTAGTACCCTTATACACGTTACGCCACACAGGAGAGCCGCTTATACAAGTTATGCCAGAGTAAAAGCCTCTTATACACGTTACGCCACAGTAGAGCACCTTATACATGTTATGCCAGGTAGAGCTGCTTATTCACTTATGCCAGGTAGAGTCCCTTATACACGTTATCCAGCTAGAGCCCATTATACACATTTGCCAGGTAGAGCCCATTATACACATTATGCCAGGTACAGCCCATTATACACATTATAGGGGTCATTCAGACCCCGCCATAATAGCGGCCCGCAGCGCAGTTTGTTGGTGGCAGCAAACTGCGCATACGCAGTGGGCGTGAGGCCATACACATTGTGGTCGCTTCTCAGATGGATGCAACCACAATGTGATTGACAGGTGACAGCGTAGCGGTGTTAAGGTAGGGTGGTGACGGAAAAACGGGGGCAGGTCGGGACCATTTTTGGAGCGGCTGCATAACGTCACACACAGACGCTCCCCCCAAGAAAAATGTCTGCTCACCGCCTGACAGCGCAGCAAGCCAACACAACCTTAGATCAGATGTGTCCGCAATGTAATTGCGGATACATCGGGAGGTGACCTTACACATGCTGGGTGGCCTTGCCTTGTGCAGGGCGGCCACCAGCATGTGCAGGGATGAATGCAGATCTGGCTGCGTATGCAGCAATCTGCTTTCATCTCTGAATAACCCCCTACGCCAGGTACAGCCCTCGTTCCCTCCACAGGGGTGGTCTTCAGGTTGCCGAATGTCGGGATCCCGGCGCACAGTATATCGGCGCCGGAATCCCGACACTCGGCATACCGACAGATATTCTACCTCGTGGGGGTCCACGACCCCCCTGGAGGAAGAATAAAAAGTGTGGCGTGCGTAGCGTGACACCGTGCTCGCAAGGGGCTCATTTGCGCTCGCCACGCTGTCGATATGCTGGCGGTCGGGCTCCCGGCGCCGGTATGCTGGTCGCTGGGAGCCTGGCCGCCGGTATACCATACTACACCCCTCCACAGTGCGGCCCCAGTACCTGCAGGAGGTCCCGGCTTGGGCGCTGCTCCTCCTCTCTCTTCTCCGCCTCCGGTTTCTCGCAGGCTCCGTTACTCCAGCAGCAGCAGTTACTCCGTCCTATGTCGTCTGTGACGCCGTGAGGAGGGGGGGGAAAGCAGGTACTAATTACCCAGACCTGGGACTGATGGAGGGGTCCACCGGGGGCCCTGGTGCACTGCACTCTAGAGATGAGCGCCGGAAATTTTTCGGGTTTTGTGTTTTGGTTTTGGGTTCGGTTCCGCGGCCGTGTTTTGGGATCGACCGCGTTTTGGCAAAACCTAACCGAATTTTTTTTGTCGGATTCGGGTGTGTTTTGGATTCGGGTGTTTTTTTCCAAAAAAACTAAAAAACAGCTTAAATCATAGAATTTGGGGGTCATTTTGATCCCAAAGTATTATTAACCTCAAAAACCATCATTTCCACTCATTTTCAGTCTATTCTGAATACCTCACACCTCACAATATTATTTTTAGTCCTAAAATTTGCACCGAGGTCGCTGGATGACTAAGCTAAGCGACCCTAGTGGCCGACACAAACACCTGGCCCATCTAGGAGTGGCACTGCAGTGTCACGCAGGATGTCCCTTCCAAAAAACCCTCCCCAAACAGCACATGACGCAAAGAAAAAAAGAGGCGCAATGAGGTAGCTGTGTGAGTAAGATAAGCGACCCTAGTGGCCGACACAAACACCGGGCCCATCTAGGAGTGGCACTGCAGTGTCACGCAGGATGTCCCTTCCAAAAAACCCTCCCCAAACAGCACATGACGCAAAGAAAAAAAGAGGCGCAATGAGGCAGCTGTGTGAGTAAGATAAGCGACCCTAGTGGCCGACACAAACACCGGGCCCATCTAGGAGTGGCACTGCAGTGTCACGCAGGATGTCCCTTCCAAAAAACCCTCCCCAAACAGCACATGACGCAAAGAAAAAAAGAGGCGCAATGAGGTAGCTGTGTGAGTAAGATAAGCGACCCTAGTGGCCGACACAAACACCGGGCCCATCTAGGAGTGGCACTGCAGTGTCACGCAGGATGTCCCTTCCAAAAAACCCTCCCCAAACAGCACATGACGCAAAGAAAAAAAGAGGCGCAATGAGGTAGCTGTGTGAGTAAGATAAGCGACCCTAGTGGCCGACACAAACACCGGGCCCATCTAGGAGTGGCACTGCAGTGTCACGCAGGATGGCCCTTCCAAAAAACCCTCCCCAAACAGCACATGACGCAAAGAAAAAAAGAGGCGCAATGAGGTAGCTGTGTGAGTAAGATAAGCGACCCTAGTGGCCGACACAAACACCGGGCCCATCTAGGAGTGGCACTGCAGTGTCACGCAGGATGGCCCTTCCAAAAAACCCTCCCCAAACAGCACATGACGCAAAGAAAAATTAAAGAAAAAAGAGGTGCAAGATGGAATTGTCCTTGGGCCCTCCCACCCACCCTTATGTTGTATAAACAGGACATGCACACTTTAACCAACCCATCATTTCAGTGACAGGGTCTGCCACACGACTGTGACTGATATGACGGGTTGGTTTGGACCCCCACCAAAAAAGAAGCAATTAATCTCTCCTTGCACAAACTGGCTCTACAGAGGCAAGATGTCCACCTCATCATCATCCTCCGATATATCACCGTGTACATCCCCCTCCTCACAGATTATCAATTCGTCCCCACTGGAATCCACCATCTCAGCTGCCTGTGTACTTTGTGGAGGCAATTGCTGCTGGTCAATGTCTCCGCGGAGGAATTGATTATAATTCATTTTAATGAACATCATCTTCTCCACATTTTCTTGATGTAACCTCGTACGCCGATTGCTAACAAGGTGAGCGGCGGCACTAAACACTCTTTCGGAGTACACACTTGTGGGAGGGCAACTTAGGTAGAATAAAGCCAGTTTGTGCAAGGGCCTCCAAGTTGCCTCTTTTTCCTGCCAGTATAAGTACGGACTGTGTGACGTGCCTACTTGGATGCGGTCACTCATATAATCCTCCACCATTCTTTCAATGTTGAGAGAATCATATGCAGTGACAGTAGACGTCATGTCCGTAATCGTTGTCAGGTCCTTCAGTCCGGACCAGATGTCAGCATCAGCAGTCGCTCCAGACTGCCCTGCATCACCGCCAGCGGGTGGGCTCGGAATTCTGAGACTTTTCCTCGCACCCCCAGTTGCGGGAGAATGTGAAGGAGGAGATGTTGACAGGTCGCGTTCCGCTTGACTTGACAATTTTCTCACCAGCAGGTCTTTCAACCCCAGCAGACTTGTGTCTGCCGGAAAGAGAGATCCAAGGTAGGCTTTAAATCTAGGATCGAGCACGGTGGCCAAAATGTAGTGCTCTGATTTCAACAGATTGACCACCCGTGAATCCTTGTTAAGCGAATTAAGGGCTCCATCCACAAGTCCCACATGCCTAGCGGAATCGCTCCGTGTTAGCTCCTCCTTCAATGTCTCCAGCTTCTTCTGCAAAAGCCTGATGAGGGGAATGACCTGACTCAGGCTGGCAGTGTCTGAACTGACTTCACGTGTGGCAAGTTCAAAGGGCATCAGAACCTTGCACAACGTTGAAATCATTCTCCACTGCGCTTGAGACAGGTGCATTCCACCTCCTATATCGTGCTCAATTGTATAGGCTTGAATGGCCTTTTGCTGCTCCTCCAACCTCTGAAGCATATAGAGGGTTGAATTCCACCTCGTTACCACTTCTTGCTTCAGATGATGGCAGGGCAGGTTCAGTAGTTTTTGGTGGTGCTCCAGTCTTCTGTACGTGGTGCCTGTACGCCGAAAGTGTCCCGCAATTCTTCTGGCCACCGACAGCATCTCTTGCACGCCCCTGTCGTTTTTAAAAAAATTCTGCACCACCAAATTCAAGGTATGTGCAAAACATGGGACGTGCTGGAATTTGCCCATATTTAATGCACACACAATATTGCTGGCGTTGTCCGATGCCACAAATCCACAGGAGAGTCCAATTGGGGTAAGCCATTCCGCGATGATCTTCCTCAGTTGCCGTAAGAGGTTTTCAGCTGTGTGCGTATTCTGGAAACCGGTGATACAAAGCGTAGCCTGCCTAGGAAAGAGTTGGCGTTTGCGAGATGCTGCTACTGGTGCCGCCGCTGCTGTTCTTGCGGCGGGAGTCCATACATCTACCCAGTGGGCTGTCACAGTCATATAGTCCTGACCCTGCCCTGCTCCACTTGTCCACATGTCCGTGGTTAAGTGGACATTGGGTACAACTGCATTTTTTAGGACACTGGTGAGTCTTTTTCTGATGTCCGTGTACATTCTCGGTATCGCCTGCCTAGAGAAGTGGAACCTAGATGGTATTTGGTAACGGGGGCACACTGCCTCAATAAATTGTCTAGTTCCCTGTGAACTAACGGCGGATACCGGACGCACGTCTAACACCAACATAGTTGTCAAGGCCTCAGTTATCCGCTTTGCAGCAGGATGACTGCTGTGATATTTCATCTTCCTCGCAAAGGACTGTTGGACAGTCAATTGCTTACTGGAAGTAGTACAAGTGGGCTTACGACTTCCCCTCTGGGATGACGATCGACTCCCAGCAGCAACAACAGCAGCGCCAGCAGCAGTAGGCATTACACTCAAGGATGCATCGGAGGAATCCCAGGCAGGAGAGGACTCGTCAGAATTGCCAGTGACATGGCCTGCAGGACTATTGGCATTCCTGGGTAAGGAGGAAATTGACACTGAGGGAGTTGGTGGGGTGGTTTGCGTGAGCTTGGTTACAAGAGGAAGGGATTTACTGGTCAGTGGACTGCTTCCGCTGTCACCCAAAGTTTTTGAACTTGTCACTGACTTATTATGAATGCGCTGCAGGTGACGTATAAGGGAGGATGTTCCGAGGTGGTTAACGTCCTTACCCCTACTTATTACAGCTTGACAAAGGCAACACACGGCTTGACAAATGTTGTCCGCATTTCTGGTGAAATACTTCCACACCGAAGAGCTGATTTTTTTTGTATTTTGACCAGGCATGTCAATGGCCCTATTCCTCCCACGGACAACAGGTGTCTCCCCGGGTGCCTGACTTAAACAAACCACCTCACCATCAGAATCCTCCTGGTCAATTTCCTCCCCAGCGCCAGCAACACCCATATCCTCCTCATCCTGGTGTACTTCAACACTGACATCTTCAATCTGACTATCAGGAACTGGACTGCGGGTGCTCCTTCCAGCACTTGCAGGGGGCGTGCAAATGGTGGAAGGCGCATGCTCTTCACGTCCAGTGTTGGGAAGGTCAGGCATCGCAACCGACACAATTGGACTCTCCTTGTGGATTTGGGATTTCGAAGAACGCACAGTTCTTTGCGGTGCTTTTGCCAGCTTGAGTCTTTTCAGTTTTCTAGCGAGAGGCTGAGTGCTTCCATCCTCATGTGAAGCTGAACCACTAGCCATGAACATAGGCCAGGGCCTCAGCCGTTCCTTGCCACTCCGTGTGGTAAATGGCATATTGGCAAGTTTACGCTTCTCCTCCGACAATTTTATTTTAGGTTTTGGAGTCCTTTTTTTACTGATATTTGGTGTTTTGGATTTGACATGCTCTGTACTATGACATTGGGCATCGGCCTTGGCAGACGACGTTGCTGGCATTTCATCGTCTCGGCCATGACTAGTGGCAGCAGCTTCAGCACAAGGTGGAAGTGGATCTTGATCTTTCCCTAATTTTGGAACCTCAACATTTTTGTTCTCCATATTTTAATAGGCACAACTAAAAGGCACCTCAGGTAAACAATGGAGATGGATGGATACTAGTATACTTATGGATGGACTGCCGAGTGCCGACACAGAGGTAGCTACAGCCGTGGACTACCGTACTGTACTGTGTCTGCTGCTAATATAGACTGGATGATAATGAGATGTAGTATGTATAAAGAAGAAAGAAAAAAAAAACCACGGGTAGGTGGTATACAATTATGGATGGACTGCCGAGTGCCGACACAGAGGTAGCTACAGCCGTGGACTACCGTACTGTGTCTGCTGCTAATATAGACTGGTTGATAATGAGATGTAGTATGTATAAAGAAGAAAGAAAAAAAAAACCACGGGTAGGTGGTATACAATTATGGATGGACTGCCGAGTGCCGACACAGAGGTAGCTACAGCCGTGGACTACCGTACTGTGTCTGCTGCTAATATAGACTGGATGATAATGAGATGTAGTATGTAATGTATAAAGAAGAAAGAAAAAAAAACCACGGGTAGGTGGTATACAATTATGGATGGACTGCCGAGTGCCGACACAGAGGTAGCTACAGCCGTGGACTACCGTACTGTACTGTGTCTGCTGCTAATATAGACTGGATGATAATGAGATGTAGTATGTATAAAGAAGAAAGAAAAAAAAAAACACGGGTAGGTGGTATACAATTATGGATGGACTGCCGAGTGCCGACACAGAGGTAGCTACAGCCGTGGACTACCGTACTGTACTGTGCCTGCTGCTAATATAGACTGGATGATAATGAGATGTAGTATGTATAAAGAAGAAAGAAAAAAAAAACCACGGGTAGGTGGTATACAATTATGGATGGACTGCCGAGTGCCGACACAGAGGTAGCTACAGCCGTGGACTACCGTACTGTGTCTGCTGCTAATATAGACTGGATGATAATGAGATGTAGTATGTAATGTATAAAGAAGAAAGAAAAAAAAAACCACGGGTAGGTGGTATACAATTATGGATGGACTGCCGAGTGCCGACACAGAGGTAGCTACAGCCGTGGACTACCGTACTGTGTCTGCTGCTAATATAGACTGGATGATAATGAGATGTAGTATGTATAAAGAAGAAAGAAAAAAAAAACCACGGGTAGGTGGTATACAATTATGGATGGACTGCCAAGTGCCGACACAGAGGTAGCTACAGCCGTGGACTACCGTACTGTACTGTGTCTGCTGCTAATATAGACTGGATGATAATGAGATGTAGTATGTATAAAGAAGAAAGAAAAAAAAACCACGGGTAGGTGGTATACAATTATGGATGGACTGCCGAGTGCCGACACAGAGGTAGCTACAGCCGTGAACTACCGTACTGTGTCTGCTGCTAGTATAGACTGGATGATAAATAATGATATAAAAAATATATATATATCACTACTGCAGCCGGACAGGTATATATTATATAATGACGGACCTGCTGGACACTGTCTGTCAGCAGAATGAGTTTTTTAATTTTTATAGAATAAAAAAACACCACACAAGTCACACGACGAGTGTACATTTTCAGGCAGACAATCACAATATACTATACTGGTGGTCAGTGTGGTCAGGTCACTGGTCACAGTGGTCAGTGGTCAGTCACACTGGCAGTGGCACTCTGGCAGCAAAAGTGTGCATTGTTTAATATGTACTCCTGGCTCCTGCTATAACCTATAACTGCTCCCCAGTCTCCCCCACAATTAAGCTGTGTGAGCACAGTCAGATATTATACATAGATGATGCAGCACACTGGGCTGAGCACAGATATGGTATGTGAGTGTGACTGAGTCACTGTGTATCGTTTTTTTCAGGCAGAGAACAAGAACAGAACGGATTATTAAACAATAATAAATTATAAAACTGCACTGGTGGTCAGGTCACTGGTCATCAGTCACTAGTATAACTCCTCCTAAGCTCCAGTAAGTAAATGAAGTGTCTCACTCTCACTCTCCTATCTATTTTAATTTCTAAACGGAGAGGACGCCAGCCACGTCCTCTCCCTATCAATCTCAATGCACGTGTGAAAATGGCCGCGACGCGCGGCTCCTTATATAGAATCCGAGTCTCGCGATAGAATCCGAGCCTCGCGAGAATCCGACAGCGTGATGATGACGTTCGGGCGCGCTCGGGTTAACCGAGCAAGGCGGGAAGATCCGAGTCGCTCGGACCCGTGTAAAAAAACATGAAGTTCGGGCGGGTTCGGATTCAGAGAAACCGAACCCGCTCATCTCTACTGCACTCCCACCCCTCTCCCTCCTTACTGGGCAGCAGCATAAGCTCTCATGTTGGCAGCACAGCACATGCTGCAGTGTGCTGTGCTGCAGTGAGGCTGCTGTTCTTGCTCAGCCCCTGCCTTTTCCTGTACAGGTGGTGGTGGGGGTTGATCACATTCCCCCCCTCGAATTGACTCTAGCTGAGAGACTGAGCCAGGGCTGGGGCATAGTTGCCGACTTCTGGGCTGCTCTCTCCGGGAGAGAGCAGCCCGTCGGCTCAGCAGGGGGGGCGGGCAGTGAGGTGACGTGACAGGGGGCGGGCCAGAGGCGTAACGGAGGCAGACCAGAGGCGGAACGGGGCGTGGCTTCTGGACCGCGTCATTTAAGCCACGCCCCCGCTGTGTAATGCCGCAATTACCGGCATTATACAGCAGGGGGCGTGGTTACGATGACGCGATTCAACAAGAATCGCGTCATCGCCTGCCCGGACCGCCCACTTAACTCGTTAAGTGGGCGGCGGGCAGGGGGTGACCCGCGGATATCGGGAGACTTGCCAGCTCTTCCGGGGGGCCGGGAGGGTCACCCGTTTTTCGGGAGCCTCCCGGCCATTCCGGGAGAGTAGGCAAGTATGGGCTGGGGACTCAGTCAGGGGTCAGGCACTGCACAGTTTCCCCCTTCCACCATCACCACCACCACCACTTTTTCCCATAAAGGGGTGTGGCCACGCCTTCCACGATTAGGCCACGCCCCCAAAACGTCTCGGCAGCAGGGGAAGTCGGTGGCAGCAGCGTAGCAGTGCGTGGGCAGAGGCCGCACACTGGGGGAGGGAGCGGCGCTACACGGGGCCAGCGCTGCCACTAGCTGTCATCCAGTTTGACAGGTGCAGCTGCAGCAGCAGGGTAGCAAAGCAGGGAGAGCACCTCCCTGCTTCGCATACCCTTGCTGAGCGAGCAGCGCCGGCTCCCCTGTGCCTCTGTCATATTTGGGGGGGGGCAAGCTGCCCCCTTGCCCCCCCTGTTCCGACGCCCCTGATCTTGCACCTCTTTTTTCTTTCATTTTTCTTTGCATCATGTGCTGTTTGGGGACAATTTTTTTGAAGTGCCATCCTGCCTGACACTGCAGTGCCACTCCTAGATGGGCCAGGTGTTTGTGTCGGCCACTTGTGTCGCTTAGCTTAGCCATCCAGCGACCTCGGTGCAAATTTTAGGACTAAAAATAATATTGTGAGGTGTGAGGTGTTCAGAATAGACTGAAAATGAGTGTAAATTATGGTTATTGAGGTTAATAATACTATGGGATCAAAATGACCCCCAAATTCTATGATTTAAGCTGTTTTTGAGGGTTTTTTGTAAAAAAAACACCCGAATCCAAAACACACCCGAATCCGACAAAAATGTTTCAGGTAGGTTTTGCCAAAACGCGTCCGAATCCAAAACACGGCCGCGGAACCGAATCCAAAACCAAAACACAAAACTCGAAAAATGTCCGGTGCACATCACTAATATATAGATAGATATAGCTCGGATCGGCACTCTCCATAAATCTTCAATAAATGCTCTGGTGCCCTCTGGAACGTGCATCCAGATATTTTCAATCAATCAGTCAGCGGCACTCAGAGGCTAAAACAACCATGAATAAGGTGCTAGGTGCTTTTAATCCATATAGGCAAAGATAAGTGGTCCAACGTTTCGGGGAGCGGACGCCCCTTTGTCAAGGTGAACAAATACAGAGTGAGTAAAAAACAATGCATGTTACCTTTATGTGGTAGAAGACCCGGGGGGCGGGAAATACAGCAGTGTCCGGGGGAGCGTGGCGCTTCCGTCCCGGTGTGTGTGACGTATGGGCGCCTCAGTCACATATTTCCAGCGCGTCATTGGATTCCGACGGTACCAAGGCAACCAAGCACGCTATTGCCGTGGTTACCAGGCACTCCGTGGCTTCCTGCTCGCGGAGGTCGTGTGACGAGGCTGTGGGTGAAAACAAATGTATATAATAAAAGAAGCAAACTGTGCACATAAATAGTCATATAGGAAACTGCCTCTATGTTATATAGCATATAAAGCTGATACAGTAATGTCGATAAGAGACGGGCAATGCCTAATTTTAAATATATAAACAGTGAGTCTATGCTGGTACATGCCAGAAACTCGGTCTTGGTGGCAGCCGCCTAACCTGTGGCTTGATGCCTTGTCATGCTGGTTGAATGAACCAGCAGATGGAAGGTTCCTTCAATGTGGAGGCCTGATGTACGACAGGAAGAAGAATGTACAGTGTCCAGGTGTGTCTCTACCAAGAGGCCCGAACAGTCGATTTAAAAAATGCTACATTGTATTCTGTCGTTAAGTCCACTGGGTCTCACGGTGTTCAGTTTAAACATCCAGCTGGCTTCTCTTTTGAGCAAGGTACCTGCCCTATCTCCTCCTCGCAGGCTACTGGGAATGTGGTCAATGATTTGGAAGCGAAGATCATTGAGGGAATGTTGTTTTTCAGCGTAGTGTCTTGCCACGGGTTGTTCAGATTTCTTTTGTGCCAATGCAGCCTTGACAGCAGATCTGTGTAGTGCAAACCGTTCCCAGGCGTTTCGTATGGTTTTGCCTACATATTGATATTTACAAGGGCAAGTGATAAGATAAATGATAAAGGTGGTTGTGCAGGTAAGCACGTGACGTATCTTGTACGACCTGCCGGTAGAGCTGGAGGTGAAAGTGGAGCCCGGATTCATATATTTGCATGTCTCACAGCCTAGGCATTTGTAGCATCCTGCTGACTTGGTCAAGAAATTGGTAGCAGGTGTCTGATCAAAGCCTGTGATGTCGGTACGGACTACAAAATTTTTAATGCTCTTACCCCTTGTGTGACACACCATGGGTCGCTTGTTGCGTAATAGAGTGAGGTTGTTGTCCGTTGTCACAATTGGCCACAGGGCTTTGAGAGCTCGGGGGACAACTGGGCTGGATGTATTGTATCGGGAGACAAAGGGTACAATCTGCTGGTCACTCTTGGTTTTTTGTTTCAGGAGATAATTTCTGTTCATGGCAGCCACTAGTTGCTCATGCTCACGAAGGGGTCCACTTCTATAACCTCTGTTCTCAAACCGTTTGGTTACATCGGTTAATGCACCTTTGAGTCTGTCAGGGTCGCTGGTGATCCTGGCTGCCCTGATGTATTGTGACTTGGGTAAGCCTCTTTTAAGGGCTGCTGGATGGTGGCTGTTGTAGCGCAACAGAGTATTTTTGTCGGTGGGCTTGTGATATACTTCTGTGTGTATCGTGTTGTCTTTAATGATCACGTTCACGTCTAGGTAATTCAACATATTTGGGTCACATTGTGCTGTGACTTAGATGGGTGAATTCCTGCTGTTAATGGAGGCAATAAGAGCTTCAAATCTTGCCTTGCCGCCGGTCCACTGTATGAAGACGTCGTCTATATACCTGGAATAAAATATGATGTATTTGGTAAATTCGCCATTGGTGAAGAACATTAGTTGCTCTTCCATTAGCATGAAGACATTTGCAAAAGAGGGAGACACTGACCTGGCGGTAAAATTTCCCGTCAAATAAAAAATAATTTCGGGTTAATGTTAGTTCTAATAATTGAAGAAATAACGTATGATCCAGGCTTGGCATTTGAGTTTGAATTAGAAATGCTTCCATGGCTTTTAAGCCTTGATCATGTGGTATACTTGTGTAAAGGCTACAGATGTCTACTGTACAGATCATGGTCCCCATAGGTAAATTGGCAACAAAATTTAACTGGTTAAGGAAGCTTAACCTCTTATATATTTGTAAATGTTAATCATGTCCCCTTAAAGATTTTAATTATAAACCCTGGCTCAGCATCAGCAGCATACAGTACCTAAATAACTAGCCCCTGGGTTACAATGGCGGTGGCTGGCAGGGCGTGCCAACAGCTCAAACATGTCTCTGACTCTCTTCCACTCTACGGCAGCGTCCTGCCCCAGCACAGTTTGCGCATATTGTAATGAGTGGCGTGACGTCATGACGCCTGGCCGCTCATTACATATGCGCTGCACAAAGAGGAGCCGCATCCGCCGGAGGAAGCAGCAGTGATCAGTGAGTACTCTGTTAGACAGAAATGACACAGGCTTTTGCGGTTAAAGTGCCCTCTATGTGCAGCGCCTTACTCAGCTGCGTTATTATAGGGCCGGCCCTGGCGACCAAGCAGGTAGAGGTTACCTACAGGAAGCTAGCTCTCTGCTAATTGCAGCCAGGTCTGGCAGTCCCAGAGGGAGGAAACACCTACCAATGGGACTGCCTGCCCTGTGGGTGACTTGCATTTAGGACTTCCAATAGGAAGCCACTGTCAGTCACAGTGAAGCCACTGAGCCTGTGCAGTCACTACAACTCAGCTCACTGAAGTGGAAGATTTTACAGGAAGGGGGGGGGGGACTGCTGTCCTGAAGCCCATAGGTAAAATCTGCCACTGTGTGTAATTGATATGTCTCAGTTTAAAGGGATAGTATGGTAAGCCTAATAATAGTAATTTTATTATGCAGTACCAACAAATTTTATTATTTTATACCTTGTTATTTTCAGAAAATACAAAAAAAAATGTAAATACCATTAGTCTTGTTGCTTCTTCTAATGTATCAAGAAAGTGAAACCAATTATAACTTCTGCTCTAATACACCTTTCTAAAACCGTAAAAAGCAGCATTGTAAATTTAGGGGTGTATTCCAGAGCCGGCCCTAACCAGTATGATGCCCCAGTATGATGCCCTAGGCAAGATTTTGGCTGGTGCCCCCTAGCACCACCGCTGGTTCTGCCTCTGACCTTGCACCTCTTTCCCAGCACCATCAGCCCTCACCCAAAGCAGTCCTTGTACCCCCTATATTTTAAATAGGAACAGTTCGCACATTTGATGCACAGCCCAAAAAGGGGCATCTTCTTGCTGGGAAGGGGCATGGCCACACAATAGTAACCCCAATTCCAATTACGCCACACAGTACTGCAACTTTATTCACATTTTATCTTGCGATAGTGTCCATAATTCATATTACATCCCACAGTAGTATCACTTTACCTTATAAACGTTACTCCTCACAGTAGAGCCCCTTATTCACATTACATCACACTGAATTGCTCCTTATTCACATTACACCACACCTTATTGCTCTTTATTCACATTAGACGACACAGTAGTGCCCTTTCTATATGCAACGCCACATAGTAGAGCACCTTATACACATAATGCCACACATTAGTAATGCATTTATACACAATTCCACACAGTGATGCCCCTTACACATATGAGGCACATTAATATCCTTATAAACATAATGCGCCTTACACATTATGACAACCTTTATTAATGCCCTTTTACACATAATGTACCTTACACATATGGCGCACATTATTAATGCCCTTATACACATAATGACACACATAGTGCCCCCTACACATTTGCTGCATATTATTAGTGCCTCTATACACATAATGACACACATACAGTAGTACCCTGTTACAGATATGCCGCACATTATTAATGCCCTTATACACATAATGACACACATATTGGCCGTTTACACATATGTTGCACATTATTAATGCATTTTTACATGACACACATAATGCTCCTTACACATATTCCAAACACTACTGCACAACCAACCCACTCACGTGCACACAGCACTCACACTTCCACTAACACTGTGACCTCTGCCTCTGCTTGGATACAGATGTGTCCTCACAAATCTTGCATCAATGTTAACGTCGGGCACCTTTTTTTAATGAAAATGCATCTTATTTGCATTGCTATGTAGCTAGGATGCACAAGCAGCTTCTGCTGATTAAACTGATATGCAGCATGCCTATATACTGTGTGAGACTGTGGCTGTATCTACATATGAAATGCTACATACAGAATATAGGCATGCCGCATATCATTTTAATCAGCAGGAGCTGCTGATGCCCCTAGGCATATCAAATGCCATAGGCAATTGCCTAGTTTGCCTATGCCTATGGCCGGCTTTGGTGTATTCAATACCTGTCGGATCCTTTACGACAGAAAGGATCCGACAGGTCAGTATTCAATGCCGGACCAAACACGACAGGTTTGGCCTGGTCCCGACAATGGTAATCCGACTTTTTTTAAAGTCGGATTGACATTGTTGGAAATTAGGCTAAAACCTGACGGGTTTGGTCGCGCTTCCATCAATACATGCGGAACGGCGGCTGAAGTCGCTGATCTGCGTGCATTCCGACAGTTTTCCGACGTCAGGAATTCCCGGCTTGTTGAAAAAAATGGCTTCCTATTGAATAGTTCGGAACCCCTTCCAACCTAAACCTGTAGGAAACTGTGGTCTTTCCGACAAGACAGCAGTTTCCGACTACAATTGAATATACCCCATAAGGTTTAATAATAAAACCTGCACATGAAAATAGTTATACTACCGTTTTTTTGTTTGTTTCTAACGTTTGCTGTCTTAAAGTAAATAAATAAATAAATAATTTTAAGATCTAGGCATTAAATCTTTCTCACAGTGGAAAAACACTTTTTTTGTGTGTACTAGGGTGGCCATCGTGGGTTAATCATCGATGGTCACCACGATAGTGTGAAACCATCTGCAAGGGAACCATTGATGGTTTCACCCACTGATGGTCTCCCCTGCTTTACAATTCAATAAGTTGTGGGCCAATCAGAGCCCGGGGAGGGACTTCATGGGTGATTCATGGGGCAGAGCTAAGCTCTGTGTCCTGGTGCCTTAAAGAAAAAAATAAAACAGTTTTGTGCTTCTGTATCATCGATAACGGGAAACCATCTGGTTCTCCTCCATCGATGGTAAAAGTATTCTACATCAGACATACAGTATACCATCAATGATTTAAATCATCGATGGTCGATGGCCATCCCTATTGTGTACTGGGTTATGTCATTGTGTGGGATCAGACATTATCTACTATGAGGTCATATCATTTGAAAGAACATACATCCTTTTATCTAATGAGGGTGCCCCATGGGTGTTTGGGTGTGAGAAGACAGGGTACATGAAGGAGTGTTTTACATTATTGGGTCCTATTCATCACTAATTGCAGCAATAAGAAATTATCACCCAGATGCATTACAAAATACCAGCAGGGACTTGGGCTTTGAAAGGACATTATTAATGGAATATTTATTAATATACCTGTACTTTGGGGTCTATTCATGAAGCAGTGAAAAGGGTGGAGAAGTGAGCCAGCGGAGAAGTTGCCCATAGCAAGTTGCCCATTTAGAATTTGCATACTATACAGTTGTACTGAGCAGCTTATTGGTTGCCAAGGGCAACTTCTCCACACGCTCACTTCTCCACTCTTCACTGCTTCATGAATAGACCCCTTTATTATATGTAGACTCTTGTGCATACATTAGATCTCTCATGTATGTGTAATAAGACTAGAAAATACTTTATACGAAGAAGGAGTCTCTGGCTTCCACATTTATTAAACTGAGCTGTGGCAACTGGAACCACTCAGAACAAGCCACAATACTGTATATAAAAAAGCATTTGTTGCCAAACATTTCCTAGATTGGTTTTGTTACTTTCCATTGAATATTGTAGTAATAAAAAGCATTGTTAGAAAAAAAAATCCTATAGTATGCTAGTCAGAATTATGAATTTACTTATACATATTCCCAAGCAGAGTGTAGTACTGTATTATATATATTAAAGATCATTTACTAACATTGGCCCTCATTCCGAGTTGTTCGCAGCAGTTCATCGCATTGCAATCGGTGAAAATTTTCAAACTGCGCATGCGCAAATTCCACATTGCGCATGCGCAAAGGCAGCGTAACGACGCTTGTGCAAAAATACTAACTGACTTTCAGTATGTACTACTCTACCGAAAAGAGGTTGTGACGGAGGCTTGGCTTCGCAATCTAACGAAATGGGCGTGAAAGTAGGCGGCTAGTGTGGGAGTATGCAAACGGCAGTAGGCGTGTTTTGTGCAAAAATGCGTAGCAGATGGTTATAAGTACACAACAAATGTTCGCTAGCTGAGCGCAGCCGAGGAGTAATGGGCCCTACACACCCGCCGACCCGCCGCCGAGCTGCCCGACGGCGGATACGGCCGACGAGCGACCCGGCGGCGGGGGGGCAGTGACGGGGGGAGTGAAGTTTCTTCACTCCCCCCGTCACCCGGCTGCATTGAAGTGCAGGCAAATATGGACGAGATCGTCCATATTGGCCTGCATGCACAGCCGACGGGAGACCAGCGATGAACGAGCGCGGGGCCGTGCATCATTCATCGCTGGAGCCTCCACACTGAAAGATATGAACGAGTTCTCGTTCATTTATGAACGAGATCGTTCATATCTTTCAAAAAATCGGCCAGTGTGTAGGGCCTATGGCCCTCATTCCGAGTTGTTCGCTCGGTATTTTTCATCGCATCGCAGTGAAAATCCGCTTAGTACGCATGCGCAATGTTCGCACTGCGACTGCGCCAAGTAACTTTACTATGAAGAAAGTATTTTTACTCACGGCTTTTTCTTCGCTCCGGCGATCGTAATGTGATTGACAGGAAATGGGTGTTACTGGGCGGAAACACGGCGTTTCAGGGGCGTGTGGCTGAAAACGCTACCGTTTCCGGAAAAAACGCAGGAGTGGCAGGAGAAACGGTGGGAGTGCCTGGGCGAACGCTGGGTGTGTTTGTGACGTCAACCAGGAACGACAAGCACTGAAATGATCGCACTGGAAGAGTAAGTCTGGAGCTACTCTGAAACTGCTAAGTAGTTAGTAATCGCATTATTGCGAATACATCGGTCGCAATTTTAAGAAGCTAAGATTCACTCCCAGTAGGCGGCGGCTTAGCGTGTGTAACTCTGCTAAATTCGCCTTGCGACCGATCAACTCGGAATGAGGGCCTATAAGTCTGCAGCTTCTCAGCCCTTGCGAACTACTGCTACAAGTGTGTCTGCCCTATTTAGCAATTAATTGGCAAATTAAGTCACCTGTTGAGCAATTACTTGCCAAACACTGCAGTTACAAATGACTGTTGTCAGCAATTGTTTTTACACATACCAATTTAACATTTACCATGTCTAAATCTGACACACTCACAAATAATGTACTTTTTTTATTTTGGTTTTGAAAATACTTTGATGTTAACAGCATGTTTTTTAAACTTTTTTAAAGTTTTACCCTTCATCAAGTGTGAATAAACCAACTTATAAACTACATCAGCTAAATGGCAACATGCCATGTTTTCTGCATTACCATCTTCCTTTGTACATACCAAACAACATGAGCCACATAATGCAGCCTACACTTAATGTTACTTACTAACACACTTATTTTAGTTTTGGAACATGTGACCATTTGTAATACTATGGCATGTTGCCTCTAGTAACCCAAGTTGATTTCAAATGTTGTTTTTTATTTCTTGGCACAGTTAAGTGTTGTGAAAGGCATAAATTTACTAAATTTGGTTTTACAAAGTTTTTAAGAATATTCTATGTTTGTTCCCTTGTACCACAAATGTCAATATGCAATTTACTGTTCACATTTTTCAAGAGTGCATAACCTTAAAAAAAACACACAAGCATATTTTGAAATTTTTGCTTTACTTAAGAAATTATAGCAATTCAAAAAGCCAACATGGCTACAAATTAGCATGAAAAGAAAAATTGGTCATAGCAACAAACAGCTGCCAGTGGTGAATTTTACATAACAGAACCCAGTACTGTGGTACCCCCATCTACTGGCAAAATTCAATTTGTAATCATAACAAAAAAATATGTTGTGAACCACCAGCCAGAGGATACTTTTTTGAAAACTGAGGTAGATTCTGGCCACAATACACAAACCCAAACATACACAGCACGCTAGGAAGAGGAAGATGGAGCAAGTGTACAGGAAAATAACTCACAGGCTACAAAACAAAAATCAATGCAACAACCCCCTTTCATCATGAGGGAGTTGTCCATTCTGGCCACACAAGCCAAAAACAAAATACATAAAGGCAACATGTCAAACATGGGTGCTGGGCATCTGGAGAGACATTACTTTCTCTTCTTTTGCCCTGCCTGATGTTGTTGGTCACGGCTCGGTTGCGAAGTAACCTTCGAGGGCCCTGCCCAGTGGGATCTTCTTCCTGGGCAGGGGGAGCGGAGGGAGCAGATGTGGCTGGCTCCCTGCCACTGTGGGCAAGGCGGCCAGCGATGTCCTGGAGCCCTTGCACAACAGAGCTGGCGAGTTGTTGGAATGAGGAGGCGAGTTGGGCTTGTCCCTGCCTGATCTCTGCCAGACCTTGGCAGAGTTGAGCTACACCTTGCCCAATACAGGTTGTGTGTTCAGTGAGCCGGACAGGTATCTGGCTTACCTCCCGGATCATCCTGTCCTGAAATTGTGTCAGTTTCTCACCATAACTGGCAATTTCAAACAGAATGGCCAGGATAGAAGAGGGTTGGGTGGGGGGGCCAGTTGGAATCTGGACCGGTGGAATCTGGTGACCCACACTGGCGGACTCACTAGGTCCCCCCACCTCAGCCTCAGCCAGATAACCCTCCTCTGACTCTACCTGCTCACCTTCCTGTGCTGTGTTATGTTAAAAGCAAATAGAAGAATGAGAGAAAAAATGACAGAAATAACATGAAAAAGTCTGAACTTGGAAAACAGTACATTTATTTAAAAAAAAGTGTGTTAATTTACCTGGCAAGTCATGTAGATTAACAATTTCAGGCAGGTCCGTGTCCATATGAGACACCCCACCTGCCTCCTCGTAGCTCACACAGTCCATCGCCAGCTCCTCAAGATCTGTGTACTCCACAGTGGCAGTGGGACCTCCCCCTGTTGCCCTCAAGGCATTCCACTCCGCAGACCTCTTGCCCTTCAGGCGGGACTTGAAGTCGGCCCAACTACATATGTGATTAGAATTAGGGGTTAGGGTCATAAAAGTTACAAATACCTGTTTTGTTTGCTTGTACACATGTTATGAATTTGGTTGCTATAGGCAACATCACATATACGTAAGTTTTTTATAAGAAATTGGGCATGAAATTGTGTGCCAATATACACTTACCGTCTTCTAACTTCCTGTGGGGTGCGGACAATTGAGCCGACTTCATTTACAGAATCTGTAATGTCCCTCCAGATGCGATCTTTGGTTGCAGCACCCATGTTTTTGCTGCCTCTATGTATTTTGTCCATGGCTTGTGTGACCAGAACTCTAAGCTCCCTCTTAGAAAAGGCGGGCTGTCTTTTTTGTTTTTTGGATGTAGCCTGTGAGGTGTAGTATCTAATAGTAGTGTAACATGTAATTTGCAGTGTTACCGTTCTAGGGGTGACAGTGTGTTTGCTCCTATTCTCAGTGTCCTGTCCTCTCTCTTGTAGGTTGCTGTATTCTTATTTCACCCCATTCTGGTTAGGAGAGGCAAAGTAGCCACTTTATTTTCTTATTTGGGATTTTTTGGTTCCTTTTCTGAGCAGGTAAGTGGTCTGTCCGTGGGTGGGAAGGTGTTCTAGGGGTGACAGTGTGTTTGCTCCTATTCTCAGTATCCTGTCCTCTCTCTTGTAGGTTGCTGTATTATTATTTCACCCTATTCTGGTTAGGAGAGGCAAAGTAGCCGCTTTACTTTCTTATTTGGGATTTTTTGGTTCCTTTTCTGAGCAGGTAAGTGGTCTGTCCGTGGGTGGGATGGTGTTCTAGGGGTGACAGTGTGTTTGCTCCTATTAGCGTTGTTTTTTTTTTTTTTTCTTAATGTCAAAAGTTGGTGTGCTAAAGTATGCAGTTTGTTGTGTTATTCCTTTGCGGGAGTTTTTGTTTTGTTTGTAAGTTACATGTCGTTTCCTTTTTTATTTTTTTTATTTTCTGGGTTTGTTGGTTGTCTTTCTTTAATTTTTTTTGTATGGATGGGAAACAATGTTGTAGGTACGTAGGTAAATGTGGTTTAATGTTTTATTTTTGTTTGTTTGTTCCGGAATTTCATCAGGAAGATATGGAGTACGCTCCTGCAGTAAGTGTTTGACCTGCCATACACATAATTGTTTATTTCCCAATGTGTGTGGTTAATGGATGGTGTTTTTTAATGTTTCCTACCTTCATTTGAAGTTGGTGATGTCCGTATACAGTATGTGGGTGCGGAAGCACTACCACCCCAACCGACGGAAGCACTCCCACCCCAACCGGCGGAAGCCCTCCCACCCCAACTGGCTCCTCATCCTTCAAGGCAACGGAGGCGTGCAAGGCCACCAATTTTCCGAACCCGTGTCACCCTTTTTGGGATGCCTGATGATGTAGTATTGCGCAGATACAGGCTGCCACCTCATCTAATCCTAGACACTCTCTCCATACTAGAGAGTGATCTAGAACAATCCATTAGGTATCCTACAGCAATACCAGCATTGACACAATTCCTTGCTGTGTTACATTTTTTGGCCACTGGATCATACCAGCATGTAGTTGGTGACCTGGTTGGCATGTCGCAGGGCCAGTTCAGTAAGGTCCTGCGGCGTGTCAGCCAAGCATTTATAAGGCGAGTAAAGGAATTTATATCAATGCCTTTGGATGCTGGTGCCATGGCTGTGGTGAAGCGACAATTTCAGGAAGGGGGTAGTCACTTCCCACACGTTATTGGGGTTGTGGATGGGACACATGTTGCCATAGTTGCACCAAGACATAATGAAGAAATCTATAGGAACAGGAAATTGTTCCACTCTCTGAATGTGATGGTTGTTTGTGGCCCATCCCTCCAGATCCTGTCCCTGAATGCTAAGTTCCCCGGGAACACCCATGATGCACATGTCATTCGACAATCAGGGATATGGCAAAGATTAAGAATGATGGAAGGCCAAGACATGTGGCTATTGGGTGAGTTTTGTTGTAGGTGTTTTAGAACAGTCATATTGTTATAATTTCAGATTTTAATTTTGCTTTTCTCCTTTTTCTCTTCTCATATTCTAAAACAGGAGATCGTGGATATCCTTGCACCCCCTGGCTCATGACTCCTTACAGCAAACCCAGGCCAGGACCACAGTCGGCATTTAACTCCGCGCTTACTGCCACTAGACAGCTGGTGGAGCGCACGATTGGGGTTCTTAAAGGGCGTTTTCATGTGCTCCACCGCACTGGTGGCGACATCATGTATTCGCCAGAAATGGTAAGTAAAATTGTGATCCTATGCGCTATTCTCCATAACATCGCTGTAAGGAGTCGCGTAGAACTTCCCCACACTGAGGAATTGCCGGATGAGGAGCCAGGGGTTGGACGGGCCTTCCGTGGGGGGAGTGTTAATCAGCAGGGTCATGCCATAAGGGCTCAAATTGTGCGGGATTATTTCAGGTATGTTTATGTTATTATAGTAATATCCTTTTTTTTTTGCCAATCTGTCTGTATGTGTTTGTTTTTTTTTGACTGATGGCATTTAGCTGTCTTGGTAAAGTTCTGAGTGTGTTGCAAGTGTTTTCAGGGTATTTGATAGTGTCTGAGTACAGAATTGTTCTTTAATGTTCTCCTTATCATGTTTGTTGTTTAATAATGTTTTATACAATGGTATTACTGTTCCATTTTTATATTTTTTTTTATGTGTAATTGTGTTATTAAACAACAATTACAGCACCCTTTTTTTTATTTTTTTGTATGTTTGGATTGTGCCTCTGTTTACCAAAAAAATGCCACAACATCTGTTCCTACAAAAAAACAACTTTGTGACTTTGTGTAGCTGATTGTTCCAGCAAAATGTGGTGAGTAATCTGATGAAATAACTAATTTGTGTATTTACTGATCCCCTAAAGATCTATCTATATATGTGTGTGTACATCTCTGTCTTTCATTTCTCTCTCTCTCTCTCTCTCTCTATATATATATATATATATATATATATATATATATATTGCAATATAGAGATAGATAGAGAGTTAGATAGATCAATACATACAGAGCTATAGATTTATAAAAAAAATATAATAAAAAAAAAATATATATATTTATTTTCTTATATGTGTATGTGTAGATGTTTATTTTTTAACATGAATAGCTCAAAACATCTATATATCTTTATATCTAGCTAGCTATATTTTATTATATTTCATTATAATAAAAATGTATCACCACATAAAAAAATATATGTATATATATATATATATATATATATATATATATATTGTCAAAGTCAGAAAAATATCACGCTACACACTGCCATATATGCACCTCATGCGAGTGCCTGCTGCGTGTGCATGAGCCCTCCCGTGCGTGCGCATACTCTCAGTTGCGTGCACCCGCAGGCGCACGGTATGCGCATTTACGGTAGAGTTTGTGTGCGTCTAGCGGGCGACTCAATCGTAACATATTTTATTCATATAATTTATTTTGTAGATTATGGTCTCTTTGATAGAATCTGAAAGTTTAGTTAATGTAGTATGTTCGGGGACAAAGAGATCCCTCTTTGTTTGATACGAAGGGTCAGACAGGGGTTACACAGTGGTGTTTAGTATCCATCGGAAGAGAATATAATTAGCAATATTCCGGTGTTGGTTTGAAGCGGATTAATCGCTCGTGCGTATAGTTATGGACATAAGAAGTTTATGGACATTTACTATATTTGCACTTTATTACCCATGCGGCGGGAAACCCAGTTTCCCACCCACCTGAGCAGTTAGGAATAGTCACAGCCCACCTGTATGAACCAACCTATGACCTTTTGTTATAATGCGAAGACGAATTCCTGTGTCCAATGAACAATAAGAATGTAGGGACCATTGTACTGTATTGTGTGTAGTGTATAAAAGGACAAGCCGATCTGGGCCAGCTCTCTACTCTCTTCAACGGTTCTCATTGCTGATAATCGGGAGCTGGATATCCAGAAAGGTGCTTGCGATTGTTTCCCCTGGTGCGTAAGTTCTCTGCAACCATATTGTCTCTTATTTAATGTTATAAGCCATTCTCTCTCTCTCTCTCCTTCCCCTTTAAATGTAACTGTATCTGTAGTGTATTTTATGTGTAGTGATTCGGTTAGGTATTTTATGTTATCTTGGTAGTGTATAACTTGTATTGTATTATTCTTTTGCAATTGAACGTTCATTCATTTCCTTAAAAGGCGTTAGACCCTTAGACCGGTATTTGAGTGTTTATTATATTGCTAAGGGGTTCTCTGAGCGTCACATACGCTCATACAGCTTTTAAACTAACAAGGTTACACTGTGTTGCATTTACACCTTATCACTGCACAAGGGTTTACAGTATAAGTACATTGTTTATGGTATAGTTATAAAGGTTTAACTCTGTGAGCGTCAGCGCCACTTGTGATCTCCTCGTGGTCTACAGCGTCCGCTACACTGATAGCGTATCATTACGTTAGTCGGCAGCCTATAGCGTGCTTGCCTTTACGCTCTAAGCCGTGAGCGAACGTGCCGCTCGTGCGTCTCGTCCACGGCTAAGCGTTCGCTACGCTACGTGCGTACTCTTACGGTATTCCATACGCCAATTGCATACTGTGTTCTTTAACCTTTTAGAGTGTTTTATACAAGGTATAGAATAGGCATTGTCAATTGGGGACTCGCCCTCTCTTCACATATCTGCACTAGGTAATTCCAGCAGACATTATCGGTCAGCAAAAGGCGGGAGGTAATATTCCTCGTAGGGCTGACCAGATAAGCGTCTGCTTCGCTTAGTAAGGAGTGCTGAAGGAATCCGGAACCGGAAGGTAGGAACAGTACGTTATTGTCTTTTAAAACCTGTTTAGTTTCTGTTTTGCGTACGTACGCATAAGCACACACACCTGTATTTCTTGCTTAGTAATATTTGTCCATATCTCATTCTCCTGGTTGCCATTTCATAATTGATAACGTGCTGAGAAAGATTTGTTGCTATTGGTAGTTAAAGAGTAAAAATAATACATTAAGGGGTAATTTGTAAAACACACACACAGCTTTGCCTAAAATACAAGGAGAGACCTGTGTGGTGCTCGGTAGATGATTACAGTTAAAGATCATCTACATTGATAAACGTGCTAATTGTATTTCTGTGAACATATCTGGCCAGCGCACACGTGTCTCTAACAAAAGGGTGAGACTAGCGTGCGCGACGCAAGGGTCGATGCACGGAGAGTATATTACGCAACGGAGCGTCTGGGTACGCCCACCGAAACTCAAATCGCACAATAGCATTGTTTTAGTGGGGGCGGTATAGTATAGCCACGCGATAATAGCACAAATTGATTTCAGTTTCCAAAACTTAGTTTAAATACCTTACTTTACTGTAATGCCTCTGGGGAGAGCTACCAGATTACGGGAAATTATTTTTCTGATCAGAAAACTATAGAATGATAGTGGGTTGAAAACGGTATGAGTGTATTGAACTCCTCTTGGTGAAGTCTTGGTGAAATCTTGGTGAAGTAAGTCTTGGTGAATCACGGTCAAGGTGAAAACGTGCGACGAAGTGTGATAAAGTTTTCGTTGTATTACGCTCTGGCTGTTTTGGAGCACAGTAAGGAGACTCCAATGATCCTACCATTTATGGGCAACAAGTGTCTATAAGTGGTACGATTGGACCGCACGGTTGTATGTGTGACCAATAACGCAACATGATATGAGGTCATATATTAAATTGCCCCCATGCGTGTTGTAGGGAGCACATGCAAGTGTGATTTGTGTAAAAATAAGGAATTTTTGCTGGTAGGGCCTGCAACGATTACGTGTGTCTGCTAAAAGGGGCAGATTTGTTGTACTCGGAGCAGAAGAAGCTGGTGGTAGAGCTTGGAGAACTTCCACCGTAGACTTCTGTGTTTGGTGCATTTTAGGAAGTTTTTCTGTGTTAAAAAAAGGTCCACAAAGGCAGCCAAGTGCACAACACAGGGACGTTTAGCAGTCAGGGTTCAGACTGAAGAGGCTTGCAGACCCCGAGGGTCTGCTCGGTTAGTAATGTGGGGGAGGTATGGTCCCCACACTGAGACCTTTTGAGACGAATGGACACGAATGACTGTGGGGGATAAAGCACCATTTCCCGGGATAGGTAGTTTTGACTCAAAGGTATTGCATAATTTAAGGCGAAGGATCTGTCTCATAAAATCCTGGAAACAACGAATTAGACATTATGATTGTTTACAGTTATGGCAACAGGAAAGTGAAATGCAAAGAAATTTAACTTACATATCTGACTCTCATCTTGGGAGGAGAGACATGGCAATGGAGAGGATTATGGCTGCAGAGAATGGCACGATGGGGTATGATAAACAGGCACTTAGCAACTGTATTATAGAGGATAAGACTAATTGTAATAAACGTAACGATGATAATTGTAATACTGTTAAATGTACAACTATTAACCCATGCAAGTTGCACCCCATGTTAAACTTCCCTCAGGATTACAAACAAGAAAGTGAGCCCAGCACAATGTCGGTACCTCTTCCAGAAGCCATCCTACAAGACATCCAGGTGGACGCGACCAAATCGGTAAAGGCAGTAATCAAACCCCCCAACGGAGGGTCAGGTGAGGTCGTGTCCACAGGTACGTATGGTGTTATACATCACGCACAAACAAATGTACCTCATATCGTAGAACCAACTCAGAATGACGTTATTGGACTTAATCCTGTCAGGGTAATTGCAGTACCAATTGGGAAAACTGACACTTCAGGAGTCACTCCTGTCAGGAACATCGCCATGCACTGCCCCTTTTCCCGAACAGAATTAAGAACAATTTTGTCTGAATTTCCTGACCCTAGGAAAGACTTAGTTGCATGTCAAAAGTATATTAGAGAGCTAGGAAATTCTGCAGAGCCAAATAACAAAGATTGGAGGACAGTTTTGAGGGCATGTTTACCCCCCGATGTCGACTCAGTGAAATTTATCGCTGACTGTAAACTAGATGAAGAAATACCACTAACAGACGAGTATAATCAGGATAATGTAAAGAGAATCAACTTACAGTTAGGAGTATATTTTCCTGCAGTAATAAAGTGGAATAAAATCTTTACAATAAGACAAAAAGAAGGTGAATCCACACCAGAGTATTTTCACCGGGCTCTGCAGGATATGGCTAGGTACACTGGTATAGATGACATTAAAACTAATGTACACCACAGAGAGGTAGCTGTGTCCGTATTAATGGACGGCTTAAAAGACACACTAAGAATCAGGGTACAAACCTCTCTACCTCACTGGAGAGGTATCTCGGTGGCTGCATTAAGAAAGTCCGCTATCGAGCATGACCGTAATATCCAAAGAACCAGGGAAGCACAGGGAGAGCGGTTGATGGTAATGAGCATCCAAGCACTAGAGGAGGCATCAAGTCGACCGAAACCCCAGGCCACTAGCACATGGAGGAAGCCAAGGATTTGTTATCTTTGTAAAAGAGAAGGGCATTATGCCAGCAATTGTAATAGCCCACATAAAGTCTGACCCCCTAGACAAAGAAATGAGCAAAGTTATGACACACCAAATTATAATCAGGGATCATATAGGAAGAATTTTGGGCCACACCCATAATATGTAGTCAGGAAAGGTGATCATTAGGACTGATGATAAGCCTGAGGTAACAGTTAATAAATTGGGAGGTCATTCCCTGAAGACACAGGAATGACCGGGTAAAATTTGTAATGTATCTGTGAAATGTTTTCTTTTTCCCCATCTCTGACGGTTATCGGTAGGACTCAAACATTACATAGCTACTTGGTCTTCGCAGAAGTCTACCAAACCCCAGCATGACCTACCCGCATCAATGTATCCTGGCCAGATACAAAGGGTGGAGTATGGAGGTGCTGGTGGGAGGGACTGCGCAAAGATACCATTGGACATGTAGATATGACAGCCTGATGATGAACGGCAGATCTGACAATGTTTTGAAATGTTTGAAAAATGTTTTTTTTCCCTGTTGTTGTTTATTGTTGGTTTATGTAATACATATATATATGATTTGTTCTCTCTCTCTCTTTTGTTTTTTTTTGTTTTCTCTCTTCTCACTCATGTTTTCATGTTTTAAAGAGCGTATGTCACACATCAGTTAGACAAATGGTAATGCAAGATTTTTGCTCCTTACAGAAAGATCGCTGGTTTGAAAAAAAAAAAAATTGTATCACCGGAGTGTTCGTTAGGAAGACTGAGAGACAGCACCTTTGAGATGACAGCAGAACAAGAAGAACAACAAGACTAGAGAACTAATTATCGTAACAAGTTTCTCTCCCCCTCAAACTGTTTTCCTGTACCCCCATTACAAATTTCTCCTTTTCTCCTCCTGTAAGATGGACTTGCCCCAAGAGACTGTGATACGGATTTTCCTGTTGACCATGATGTTGACCAGAGCAGTCTGTTTCGGTGAGAGTACCAGTGAGGTCGAGAAAGGATCCAGAAAGGTTCTGATGACAGAGACAGAGGCGTAAATTTCCAATAGAAGCACAATCACAGAGCAAAGGCGAGTACCGGAAACGATCTAGCAGCCATGTTATTTGTAAACATTGTGAAGGATTGTTAGCTGAAAATAACTGTATCTGTAGACACTGTGACAGTAGAGTTGGGGATGGGTGCATCAAGAAATGTCTGTCCAGTTTTAACATTAACATGGACCGGCATCCATTGGGTGACTATCACTCATTAGTGGGTAAGGTGTTAAACCAAACAGATTGGGGTATATTTACTAAGATTCGTAATTTCCGAAAATAGGTCAAAGTTCAATCACGAATGACATCGGCAGTGTAAAACTGCAACTTTTTGAATTGATTACGACTAATTTACTAAGCTGTCGTATTCGTATTTTTCTTTGCTTCCGATGTCGATGTCATTCGTGTTTTTTTACCTAATTTGACGGCAGTGATTAGCAAAACACTGCCGTTTTTTTTTACAATCAATCTCGGCCGGATCTGTGTGATCCGTGCTGGGGTTCGTATTTTTTTTTTTTTTTAATTAAACAAAGTAAAATCCTAAAAAAAATTGCGTGGGGTCCCCCCTCCTAAGCATAACCAGCCTCGGGCTCTTTGAGCCGATCCTGGTTGCAGAAATATGGGGAAAAAAATGACAGGGGTTCCCCCATATTTAAGCAACCAGCATCGGGCTCTGCGCCTGGTCCTGGTCCCAAAAATACGGGGGACAAAAAGAGTAGGGGTCCCCCGTATTTTTAAAACCAGCACCGGGCTCCACTAGCTGGACAGATAATGCCACAGCCGGGGGTCACTTTTATACAGCGCCCTGCGGCCGTGGCATCAAAAATCCAACTAGTCACCCCTGGCCGGGGTACCCTGGGGGAGTGGGGACCCCTTCAATCAAGGGGTCCCCCCCACCCAGCCACCCAAGGGCCAGGGGTGAAGCCCGAGGCTGTCCCCCCCCATCCAATGGGCTGCGGATGGGAGGGCTGATAGCCTTTGTTGTAAAATAAAAGATATTGTTTTTAGTAGCAGTACTACAAGTCCCAGCAAGCCTCCCCCGCATGCTTGTACTTGGAGAACCACAAGTACCAGCATGCGGCGGAAAAACGGGCCCGCTGGTACCTGTAGTACTACCACTAAAAAAATACCCAAAAAAACACAAGACACACACACCGTGAAAGTATAATTTTATTACATACATACACACATACATACATACTTACCTTATGTTCCCACGCAGGTCGGTCCTCTTCTCCAGTAGAATCCAAGGGGTACCTGTTGAAGAAATTCTACTCACCAGATCCAGTGGTCCAGGCTCCTCGGCAAATCCAGGGATAATCCACGTACTTGAATAAAACAAAAAAAACGGCTGCCCGACCACGAACTGAAAGGTGACCCATGTTTGCACATGGGTCACCTTTCCACGAATGCCAGAAACCCACTTTGCCTTCTGGCTAAGTGGGTTTCTTCAGCCAATCAGGGAGTGCCACGTTGTAGCACTCTCCTGATCAGCTGTGTGCTGCTGTCCTCACTGACAGGCAGCACGCGGCAGTGTTACAATGTAGCGCCTATGCGCTACATTGTAACCAATGATGGGAACTTTCTGCTCAGCGGTGACGTCACTTTAGGTCAACCGCAGGGCAGAAAGTTCCCATCATTGGTTACAATGTAGCGCATAGGCGCTACATTGTAACACTGCCGCGTGCTGCCTGTCAGTGAGGACAGCAGCACACAGCTGATCAGGAGAGTGCTACAACGTGGCACTCCCTGATTGGCTGAAGAAACCCACTTAGCCAGAAGGCAAAGTGGGTTTCTGGCATTCGTGGAAAGGTGACCCATGTGCAAACATGGGTCACCTTTCAGTTCGTGGTCGGGCAGCCGTTTTTTTGTTTTATTCAAGTACGTGGATTATCCCTGGATTTGCCGAGGAGCCTGGACCACTGGATCTGGTGAGTAGAATTTCTTCAACAGGTACCCTTTGGATTCTACTGGAGAAGAGGACCGACCTGCGTGGGAACATAAGGTAAGTATGTATGTATGTATGTGTGTATGTATGTAATAAAATTATACTTTCACGGTGTGTGTGTCTTGTGTTTTTTTGGGTATTTTTTTAGTGGTAGTACTACAGGTACCAGCGGGCCCGTTTTTCCGCCGCATGCTGGTACTTGTGGTTCTCCAAGTACAAGCATGCGGGGGAGGCTTGCTGGGACTTGTAGTACTGCTACTAAAAACAATATCTTTTATTTTACAACAAAGGCTATCAGCCCTCCCATCCGCAGCCCATTGGATGGGGGGGGACAGCCTCGGGCTTCACCCCTGGCCCTTGGGTGGCTGGGGGGGGGGGACCCCTTGATTGAAGGGGTCCCCACTCCCCCAGGGTACCCCGGCCAGGGGTGACTAGTTGGATTTTTGATGCCACGGCCGCAGGGCGCTGTATAAAAGTGACCCCCGGCTGTGGCATTATCTGTCCAGCTAGTGGAGCCCGGTGCTGGTTTTAAAAATACGGGGGACCCCTACTCTTTTTGTCCCCCATATTTTTGGGACCAGGACCAGGCGCAGAGCCCGATGCTGGTTGCTTAAATATGGGGGAACCCCTGTCATTTTTTTCCCCATATTTCTGCAACCAGGATCGGCTCAAAGAGCCCGAGGCTGGTTATGCTTAGGAGGGGGGACCCCACGCAATTTTTTTTGGCAAAAAAAAGCACTTTCCAACCCCTTCCCACTGATATACATGCACGGATCTCATGGATCCCTGCATGCATCTCAAATCACGAATAAAAAAAGCAGGTCTGTTTTTTTTTAGGACTTTTTTACGAATTGTAATTTTTCACGGCAGTGTTTTGGGTTTTTTTGCTTTGCACTTCTTAGTAAATGACCGAGATTCATACTTAAACAGGCGTAATTTGACCGATGGTGTATTCATTCGTAATTTTTTACCTGAACTAGAAAAAAATTACGAATGCCCTCATCACTGCCGTGATTAGTGTTTAGTAAATGACCGAGATTGACCGAGATGACACTTTGATGAAAAAACGGCATCTCGGTCAAAATCGGGAGCTTAGTAAATATACCCCATTGTTGGGTATGCTCTCAAGTACCTCAAGGCCATAGCAAATCAGGATTAGTACCATTCCCTTTAACTATAGGGGAGGTACTTGAGCTAAGTGGTGGGAGGCCGGTGGACAGGAGGTTTAATATCTCCATTCCTCCTAGTTTGAAGCTCCACCAATATCATGTGGATAGATCCCTAGTATGTTTTAACATTTCCAATCCCCGAAAGCCGGGAAATTGGGAAGTGTCATGGAATAACCAAACCATGACCTTTTCATACAGAGCCGATAGAATGCCTACAGATACAGAACTTATACGCCACATAGCCGGTAGTGGAAAATATTTCCGATATAGGTATACCCTAGGAAGTAGGACCATGAGAGTTGGAGAGGTATCACCAGGATACTGTGCACATATCGTACAAACTGATACGTGTACTAAACAGATGGGAGAATTAGGGTTAGGAGATTTCATATGGAAAATGTGTAATATGGTAATGTCCTACTCCGTCCCATATGTTCTCCCCGATGATGCATATTTCATATGCGGGAGGAAGGCGTATAAGTGGCTTGCCCCAAACTCAGAAGGGTTATGTTATATTGGAAAAGTACTGCCTGAGGTAATGACCGTATCCCACACTAAAAGGAAGGATATTCACCGCAGTGCCCAAGCTCCTTATACTCACACTCATTACGAACACATCGTTAAACGGCACCTAATAGACGGGTTTTAACAAAGTGTAAACGTAGCGCTCGAGTGATGAGTTTAAGAAGTGAAGATACTGTAATAACAACGACTGATTTGGTTTATGACCCACCGATAGAGACAATGTTGTGATGAAAATGTGATTCCACGGTCCGTTTCTTTCACCCGTTTCTCTTTTGTTTTCCTCCAAGGTACAAAGACATCCGCTTGGAAGAAGAATTTGACAACCTTTTACACAGACAACTGATGGACTATGCCATAGACCCCCCATATCCCTAGTACCTTTAATTTTACGCTAGCCCAACACTTTTTGTAAGTCTATGGACATTGAAAAAGCTTTTTGCACACCGTCTATAGCAAAAGCATCGGGAGACTACAGTCAACATGTACATCGAGACAAGACAAGACAAGACACAAGACAAGACCTCAATCGGCAAATGTATATTAAACTCACATAGTTTATCACTGCATTTACCATAATTGTTCTTTATCTTCATCTCTACAACCTTCAGGTAATAACACACATAGTCGATAGGGAATATAGGCACAGATATCAGCACTCACATTTCCCCCCATTCATGTATCATCAACTAAAATGTGCTCCCCCATTTTGTTGCAACCAAAAGCCGAAGAGAGCTCGGTAAAGTTTGACAGCCCATCCACAGACCCGTACCACGGGATAAGAAGGAATTCAAATGTATACTTCGCAATACCTCGAAGCTTGATTTAAAACACGTACGGCACGATGATACATGACCCCCCAAACATGGATTCATACACACATGCTTCTGCTATCTCACTAGGTCATACCCTTTTCCTACCTTCTCCTCTCCTCCCCTACCCAATCATAGAAATGTATTATACATGACATATATTTTTCTCTTTTTGAACTGTTTTAGGAAGTGGCAGTTATTGGTGACTGCCAAAGGGTGGACTGTCAAAGTCAGAAAAATATCACGCTACACACTGCCATATATGCACCTCATGCGAGTGCCTGCTGCGTGTGCATGAGCTCTCCCGTGCGTGCGCATACTCTCAGTTGCGTGCACCCGCAGGCGCACGGTATGCGCATTTACGGTACAGTTTGTGTGCGTCTAGTGGGCGACTCAATCGTAACATATTTTATTCATATAATGTATTTTGTAGATTATGGTCCCTTTGATAGAATCTGAAAGTTTAGTTAATGTAGTATGTTCGGGGACAAAGAGATCCCTCTTTGTTTGATACGAAGGGTCAGACAGGGGTTACACAGTGGTGTTTAGTATCCATCGGAAGAGAATATAATTAGCAATATTCCGGTGTTGGTTTGAAGCGGATTAATCGCTCGTGCGTATAGTTATGGACATAAGAAGTTTATGGACATTTACTATATTTGCACTTTATTACCCATGCGGCGGGAAACCCAGTTTCCCACCCACCTGAGCAGTTAGGAATAGTCACAGCCCACCTGTATGAACCAACCTATGACCTTTTGTTATAATGCGAAGACGAATTCCTGTGTCCAATGAACAATAAGAATGTAGGGACCATTGTACTGTATTGTGTGTAGTGTATAAAAGGACAAGCCGATCTGGGCCAGCTCTCTACTCTCTTCAACGGTTCTCATTGCTGATAATCGGGAGCTGGATATCCAGAAAGGCGCTTGCGATTGTTTCGCCTGGTGCGTAAGTTCTCTGCAACCATATTGTCTCTTATTTAATGTTATAAGCCATTCTCTCTCTCTCTCTCCTTCCCCTTTAAATGTAACTGTATCTGTAGTGTATTTTATGTGTAGTGATTCGGTTAGGTATTTTATGTTATCTTGGTAGTGTATAACTTGTATTGTATTATTCTTTTGCAATTGAACGTTCATTCATTTCCTTAAAAGGCGTTAGACCCTTAGACCGGTATTTGAGTGTTTATTATATTGCTAAGGGGTTCTCTGAGCGTCACATACGCTCATACAGCTTTTAAACTAACAAGGTTACACTGTGTTGCATTTACACCTTATCACTGCACAAGGGTTTACAGTATAAGTACATTGTTTATGGTATAGTTATAAAGGTTTAACTCTGTGAGCGTCAGCGCCGCTTGTGATCTCCTCGTGGTCTACAGCGTCCGCTACGCTGATAGCGTATCATTACGTTAGTCGGCAGCCTATAGCGTGCTTGCCTTTATGCTCTAAGCCGTGAGCGAACGTGCCGCTCGTGCGTCTCGTCCACGGCTAAGCGTTCGCTACGCTACGTGCGTACTCTTACGGTATTCCATACGCCAATTGCGTACTGTGTTCTTTAACCTTTTAGAGTGTTTTATACAAGGTATAGAATAGGCATTGTCAATATATAAATATGCAATGATATCAGGCGGCACTCACAGCATTGTAGATACTGGTGAATAAACGATCAGACTCCGTATGAATGTGTCAACGTTTCAATTTCATTAAAAATTGTCGTCAGGATACAAACAATACAATACAGTTCTCACCTTATATCCCCACCGCTGTGTGTGCGTCTCCCGCCCGCTGCGGCGCCAATCCAGGACGCCGGAGCTAGGCGCTGTCGGATGACGTCAAAACTGAGCGCCCTCACAGCCGCTCTGAAACCCATCACCATAGAGACTGTAAACAAATCCCAGTGCTGCATTGAATTACAGAGAAAGAAGCCAATAATCTCCATCCTAAATAGTTGCAAATACGTATATCAGCTAAATCGCTAATCATATATGATACTCAATGATTATTATGCTAAATTATGCATAAAACAACACAATGTTGCAGAACTCAGTTAACGATAATCCAGTTAAATGGTACTATATATAGCAAATCAATTAACAGAGCCTCTATGAATCTAACCAATAAACAAATGATTACATAGCTTAAATAACAATAAACAATGAGCACTCGCACTGTTATTTAAAAACATGATAAAGGAAGTTTCTCATTTAATCCACGTGGAGACAACACATCAAGTTTAAAAATCCACCTGGCCTCGCACCTCAGTAGAGTTGCCCCCCTATCACCCCCTCTCATGGATAAAGGGATGTGATCTATCATGCGTTACTTTATACTTGCTATACTGTGTTTTAGTTCGGCGAAATGCCTGGCAACTGGTTGATCACTTGTACCGGTGGTAAGTGCCTGTCTAATAGCTGAGCGATGTAACGTCATCCTCTCCTTGAACTTTCTAATGGTTTTTTCCCACGTAAGAGAGCCCACAGGGACATATGATCTGGTATACAACGTGGGTGCTCTCACACGTTAAACGATGATGAATTTTGATCTTGGTTCCCAGATGAGGATGACAGAAAGTGTCACCGCTAATTAAGTACTTGCATGTGGTGCATGGACATTTAAAGCAACCTGGTTTACCTTTCGCCAAAATTTTTTTTGATGGTGGTAACCCTTTCCTTGTAATGTCCGTTTTAACTAGGATATCTCTCAGATTACTAGACCTAGAGAAACAAGGCATTAAATCCACCGTACCCAAACCCAGATTTTCATCTGTCTTAATAAGATGCCAGTGTTTTTTGGTAATTTTACTGACTGTTTCAGATCGTGAGTGAAATTGATTGACCCAGGGGAATTTAAGATTACCTGTAACCCTTTCTTTCTTGGTTAATAGGTTCTTTCTATCCAAGGCCATTACTCTATTCTTATCGCGCAATAATTCAGATCGTTTATACCCCCTGGCTACAAAATTAGAAATCAAGTCGTCAATTTGAACGGCAGCTGTATCTGCGTCGTCATTGATCCTTCTCACTCTGATCATCTGAGAATATGGCAAGCCATATTTCAGATTCCTAGGGTGACAACTCTTCCAGTGTAGGAAGGTGTTGCGATCAGTGGGTTTAGTAAAAACCGTGGTAGTAATCCTACCCTCCATAAGAGAAATTTTAACGTCAAGGAAATCAATGACCTGTCGATCCATCTTATAAGTAAATTTGACTGGACTAGAGGACTCATTATGTTGTTCCATGATAGATTTGAAACTCGCCTCTGTCCCCCTCCACACAAGCAGGAGGTCATCAATAAATCTAGTATAGAATACAATATTGGTAGCAATCTCAGGATTTTTGAAAAATATCTCATGTTCAGCCACGAACATGAAAATATTAGCATACGTCGGAGCAACTGCGGAACCCATCGCACACCCTTTGGTCTGCAAATAAAAATTTCCATCAAAAAGAAAATAATTTTTGGTGAGGATGAGTTCCAGCAGTTGCCCGATAATTTCAATATGAGTTTTATCGAGAGAGCTACATTCAAGCAAGAACTTCTGCACTATATCCAGCCCCTCAGCATGAGGAATGACAGTGTACAAACTACACACATCTGCTGTAATTAACCATACATCACTAGAAACAGTGCCTAAATCAATTAATTTATTAAGGAGTGCTGTGGTGTCCAGTAAATAATTAGGATGTGCCTGTACAAAAGGTTGTAAGATGGAATCTAGTAGAGTTGAAGTGGGTTGAAATAAAGACCCACGAGCCGCAATAATGGGCCTACCAGGCGGAGGGTCTAAACCCTTGTGAATTTTTGGCAGACTGTACAATAATGGAACCAGAGGAAACTCTGGAATAAGGACCTCAAAGCACTCCTCAGTAATAAGTGAGGCATCCAACGCCAGTAAAAGAGTCTCCCTGAGATTTTGAGAGAAGCCGACAGTAGGGTCACCCCTGAGTTTTGTATAAACGCCGGGTTCCGCTAACTGTCGCTGTAACTCAATTCTATAGTCATTCAAGTCCTGGAGAACGACCGCACCGCCCTTGTCGGCCGGACGGATGATCAAATTCTCATTGCTGGCTAAAGATTTCAATGCTCTACGTTCTTGTTGGTTGAGGTTGGACGCAAATGGGGCAGGTTCTTGCATTGTATTTGTCACCTGCTGGTCAATGATGCGCATAAAGGTTTTGATACTGGGATTGTTAGACAATGGGTCAAAAGAAGATGGCTTTTTAAATTGCATCAAACTGGGAGGAATAGATCGTTCAGTGTTCCTATCAGTTTGGTTTTGTGAAAAAAAAACTCTTTTAATTTGAGTTTTCGTTGAAGTTGATGTTTTTCAATATTCCACCTCAAGTGATCAAAGTCTCTAGATGGTACAAAGGAAAAACCCTTTGAGAGAACACTCTTCTCACTGTGTGTTAATTCCACACTAGATAGATTAAAAATTATTTTTTCTTGTTGGCAACGGGTGTTTTTTTTCCACGTTTGGGTGCGTCTGAATTGTCCGCCTCGTCGGGTAGGGCGTCTTTGCGGGCACCGGTACGCGTTGTCACACCTAAAGGGAGGTTAGGACCTCTACGGCGATTACGATTACGTCGGGGTTCAGAGTCGCTGGCCGTACTAGTGTTTTCAGCAGAGGTCTCGGTGTCTAGAGCTGTTCTCGGGTACCGTTGTCTGCGAAAGAAGGGGCGCTTAATTTCACCTTCCTTGTTCCCAGATAGCCATCTGTAGACCTGATGGTTATCGTAGTCCTTCTCCACTTTCAGGAATTTCTCCCGTTTGTATTTGATTAGGTCTTGCTTGTAGGTGGCCAGCTGATTGCTGAGTTTATTCAGCCACTCATTATCTTTATCAGCTTCTAATAACGGTACATGCGTTACCTCCAATGCTGCAATTTTCATTTTAATAGATTCCACCTCTTTATTGGAATGCTCGATAACCAGTAACATTAAGTCCGCCGAGCATTTATTGAGGATGGAGATCCATTTACGGCAGAAGGCAGGATTCCACCTGCCTATTGTAGGACAGTTACGAACTCTGAATCCCCTTGGTATTTTTTTGGAACGAAAGTAATCGCTGAGTGTGATTGCATGAAGCGTAAAATCAATTTCCTTTTTCTTTAATCGAAGTAAATCTCGGAAAATCACATCAGTAGAAAGTGCCTCAATTTGGTCAAAAAGCTGTTCCTTGTGTAAAATGGTGTCAGTCTCTGTCTCAGAGTAACTGAAGTATTCTTGCAAAGGTATCAGTAAAGGGTTAAAGGTTTCATTTTCACCAGCATTATATTCCGCCATATTAATAGCAATTCAGTAATGAATTTGAAATAATCAATGAATTAATAGTGCAGTAATAAATTGATGTAATGGTCAGAAATCATTCGTGCTCTGTATATATAAAGGTTCAAAAACAGCACCTAGAGTATGAAACCACCTTCGTGAAAATAAATAAAAAAAGTGAAAAACAGCGAGTCCTGAGGTACAAAATGAAAATCAATATTAAAAGATCTATGAACCTAATTGGTGGTTGCCGTGACTTGAATCACCCCAGCAGTCTGGAACGTCCTGTATAAATATACACACAATGTCCGGCACTCCAATAAGCAATTTATACTGCGCCCGGTGCCCTCACAGCCACAATGAAGACAGATATGCAATGATATCAGGCGGCACTCACAGCATTGTAGATACTGGTGAATAAACGGTCAGACTCCGTATGAATGTGTCAACGTTTCAATTTCATTAAAAATTGTCGTCAGGATACAAACAATACAATAAAGTTCTCACCTTATATCCCCACCGCTGTGTGTGCGTCTCCCGCCCGCTGCGGCGCCAATCCAGGACGCCGGAGCTAGGCGCTGTCGGATGACGTCAAAACTGAGCGCCCTCACAGCCGCTCTGAAACCCATCACCATAGAGACTGTGGGCTCTCTTACGTGGGTAAAACCATTAGAAAGTTGAGGCACTTTCTACTGATTTTCCGAGATTTACTTCGATTAAAGAAAAAGGAAATTGATTTTACGCTTCATGCAATCACACTCAGCGATTACTTTCGTTCCAAAAAAATACCAAGGGGATTCAGAGTTCGTAACTGTCCTACAATAGGCAGGTGGAATCCTGCCTTCTGCCGTAAATGGATCTCCATCCTCAATAAATGCTCGGCGGACTTAATGTTACTGGTTATCGAGCATTCCAATAAAGAGGTGGAATCTATTAAAATGAAAATTGCAGCATTGGAGGTAACGCATGTACCGTTATTAGAAGCTGATAAAGATAATGAGTGGCTGAATAAACTCAGCAATCAGCTGGCCACCTACAAGCAAGACCTAATCAAATACAAACGGGAGAAATTCCTGAAAGTGGAGAAGGACTACGATAACCATCAGGTCTACAGATGGCTATCTGGGAACAAGGAAGGTGAAATTAAGCGCCCCTTCTTTCGCAGACAACGGTACCCGAGAACAGCTCTAGACACCGAGACCTCTGCTGAAAACACTAGTACGGCCAGCGACTCTGAACCCCGACGTAATCGTAATCGCCGTAGAGGTCCTAACCTCCCTTTAGGTGTGACAACGCGTACCGGTGCCCGCAAAGACGCCCTACCCGACGAGGCGGACAATTCAGACGCACCCAAACGTGGAAAAAAAACACCCGTTGCCAACAAGAAAAAATAATTTTTAATCTATCTAGTGTGGAATTAACACACAGTGAGAAGAGTGTTCTCTCAAAGGGTTTTTCCTTTGTACCATCTAGAGACTTTGATCACTTGAGGTGGAATATTGAAAAACATCAACTTCAACGAAAACTCAAATTAAAAGAGTTTTTTTTCACAAAACCAAACTGATAGGAACACTGAACGATCTATTCCTCCCAGTTTGATGCAATTTAAAAAGCCATCTTCTTTTGACCCATTGTCTAACAATCCCAGTATCAAAACCTTTATGCGCATCATTGACCAGCAGGTGACAAATACAATGCAAGAACCTGCCCCATTTGCGTCCAACCTCAACCAACAAGAACGTAGAGCATTGAAATCTTTAGCCAGCAATGAGAATTTGATCATCCGTCCGGCCGACAAGGGCGGTGCGGTCGTTCTCCAGGACTTGAATGACTATAGAATTGAGTTACAGCGACAGTTAGCGGAACCCGGCGTTTATACAAAACTCAGGGGCGACCCTACTGTCGGCTTCTCTCAAAATCTCAGGGAGACTCTTTTACTGGCGTTGGATGCCTCACTTATTACTGAGGAGTGCTTTGAGGTCCTTATTCCAGAGTTTCCTCTGGTTCCATTATTGTACAGTCTGCCAAAAATTCACAAGGGTTTAGACCCTCCGCCTGGTAGGCCCATTATTGCGGCTCGTGGGTCTTTATTTCAACCCACTTCAACTCTACTAGATTCCATCTTACAACCTTTTGTACAGGCACATCCTAATTATTTACTGGACACCACAGCACTCCTTAATAAATTAATTGATTTAGGCACTGTTTCTAGTGATGTATGGTTAATTACAGCAGATGTGTGTAGTTTGTACACTGTCATTCCTCATGCTGAGGGGCTGGATATAGTGCAGAAGTTCTTGCTTGAATGTAGCTCTCTCGATAAAACTCATATTGAAATTATCGGGCAACTGCTGGAACTCATCCTCACCAAAAATTATTTTCTTTTTGATGGAAATTTTTATTTGCAGACCAAAGGGTGTGCGATGGGTTCCGCAGTTGCTCCGACGTATGCTAATATTTTCATGTTCGCGGCTGAACATGAGATATTTTTCAAAAATCCTGAGATTGCTACCAATATTGTATTCTATACTAGATTTATTGATGACCTCCTGCTTGTGTGGAGGGGGACAGAGACGAGTTTCAAATCTATCATGGAACAACATAATGAGTCCTCTAGTCCAGTCAAATTTACTTATAAGATGGATCGACAGGTCATTGATTTCCTTGACGTTAAAATTTCTCTTATGGAGGGTAGGATTACTACCACGGTTTTTACTAAACCCACTGATCGCAACACCTTCCTACACTGGAAGAGTTGTCACCCTAGGAATCTGAAATATGGCTTGCCATATTCTCAGATGATCAGAGTGAGAAGGATCAATGACGACGCAGATACAGCTGCCGTTCAAATTGACGACTTGATTTCTAAATTTGTAGCCAGGGGGTATAAACGATCTGAATTATTGCACGATAAGAATAGAGTAATGGCCTTGGATAGAAAGAACCTATTAACCAAGAAAGA